>NW_019525348.1:1103853-1122812 GCF_002814215.2 Seriola lalandi dorsalis
CACACACACACACACACACACACACACACACACACACACACACACACACACACACACACACATACACAGCAGAGTAGATGCTGCGAGAGAACCAGGTGAAGTAAAGATAACTGAAGATTACTGGAGCTATTAAGGAACTTTACTGTAATTGTACTAAAAAGTAAAAGGCCAATAAGAAGTTTATCAAACCACCTGTTCAACAAGCAACAAACAGAAAATAGATATTTATATCTCTTTATATATAATAATAATAAATAATGATGATACATTTTATTTAAAAAATAAAATGTATCTGTTATTATATAAAAAAAATAGTACATGGCATAAAATACAGAATAAATTAGAACAAATGTAATTGTATAAAAAAATATGATTGGGCTCTGGTGCTGGAGTTAAAGAGAGTAGGCAAGTTTGAAGAGGTGGGATTTGAAAACAGGAAGTCAGTACGGTGTTTAACAGGAAGCCAGTGCAGTTGCTGGAGAACAGGAGTAATACGCTCTATTGAGGGGATTCTGGGGAAGACCAGTGAGGATGGAGTTACAGTAATCAATGCGAGATGTGACTAAGCAATGTCCAAGAATAGCAGTGCTGTGGGTTGTAAGTGACCGACGTATGTGATTGATATGGCGTGGATGGAAGAATGCAGCACAGATGATGTTATTGATGTGTGCTTCAAAGTGAAGTATATATATATACATATACAACATTGTGCTGGTAAAGCTAATAGGCCTTGTAATTATGGGGGATCATTGCAGTGGTGTTTTCATGACTGTGTGTTCAGGTCTGACTGAATTGTGACTCAGATTTTTGTCTGATGTGAGGTTCACATGTTTTTGGAAATTGATATTTGATGATTTGATGATCTTTGAGTGTTTTGATACGATATGTGAATAAATGTAACCAGTAATATCAGAGACCATGCATTAGACGTTATCGGGTCCAGCTCCAGAAGAGCAGAATGCGGTGCAGCAGTAAGAACAGCTCTACATCCATAGCCCCTGACCCCAACCCTTCTACAACCCTGTACTTTAACTGTACTTCTGCAGGCTTAATCCTAAACCTGCCTCTGCGGAGGCTGACCCGAACACTAAATCTACATCAGCAGCATTTGACTGTAACCTAACGTCTGCGGCAGCAGAACCTATCACTGCCTCGCCAGCAGTAGATGCACATGTAGGTTGAGGGAGAGTGGAGTCACTGTGCAAGACCTTGAGCTAAGCAAACCCACCGTGACACTGCTCCATGCATGACATGGCACTGTTGTTCCCATCAGGTGACGATGCAGGAGTACCGTAATGAGGTGAAGGAGTTTTTCTCTGGAGACGAACAGCTGGCGGCGGAGGTGGAGTTTGCTCTGAAGTCGGTTGAGAGGGGGAGAGAGATGGAGGAACAGATGAAGAACTGCACCCTGACGGGAGATGCTAAGACTCCCACTGCACAGGTCAGAATACACTACATACATACTGAGTGCAACATCAATATTAATGTATATGATAATAATAATAATGATATAAGCAGAACCTTTATATTTGTGAAGTTAATCACAATTTGTTGTCACAATTTATGAACACATACATTAATACTCAATAATGTCTAAATTCAATCCTTTTATATATAAAACTAGGTTTAGAGTTTTCTTCAGTCATTCCTCAATGTTTTAGTTGTTTTAAACATGATTGTGGTGATTTAATTGACAGTTAGAAACATTTCACATTGCAATTATATGAATTTTTAAAAACGTTTGAAAATATTTACAGGAAATCATAAAACTGTTCAAAATTTTTAAAGATAAAAAAAAAAAAATAATACCTGCCCTGTACTGCTATGGTTATGTAAAAAGAACTATTGTAAAGACTCAAAAATGTCATTCCTTTAAATGTCATTTTAACTGTTTGACTTGAAACAATATATTCATTACTATTAATTGATAATATATATATTATTATTAATTAAGTTGTATTAAAATAAGATAATTGGAGCTGATTGATTAGTCAGTCGATTTTTAAATTAATAATCAGGTATTTTGATAGTTGGTTAACACTTATTCATATTTGGATTATTGGTTGGTCGCCTTGGACTCTGGAAAAATAACCAGCACTAACAGTTAGAAGTGTGTGGTGACAATGTTTCTGTAGGGACTGAAAATCCCTGTCTGAGGTCATATTTAGAAATTCAGGGTCATAAATGGTCTGGGAGTGTAAGATTTACTTCTCTTTCCATTTTAAATAGATTAAAGAAGAAATGCAATACATAAAAATGTTACCATTACTGTTGTGATGTGATTGGTTTTCGTTAAAAGTATTTCATGATGTTTCATAATTATTGATTCTTTTAAGAAATTATTGACATGAAATTGTTATTTTCTTAAATGAATTAAGTGCAGGTCAGCGTCTCGGAGTTCCTCATAGTCAGTCATGGTGATTCTGGTCTTTCCTCAGGGTTCAGTCCAGGGCTCCCCTGCCAGGTCCAGGCCCCTCCTCTTGTCAAGCTTTGCCACCCCACAGCCGGCACGTCCAAACCACCCGTCTCTCAGACTGTCACAAACTGACAGGTAGGTTTCCAAAGCAGCTGATCCACACCAGAGACTCAGTATCTTCACGTGTGCAGTAATCACTACATTTTGCCAGGGACTAAAGCTCTTTGTAGCTACGACAGACGTATGAGATCAGTGTGTGAGAACTTGTAGATCTAAAGTCAAGAAAATTTTTCTTTATATAGAGCCAAGTCACAACAGACGTTATCTCAAGGCACTTTTCATATAGAGCAGGTCTAGACTACACTCTTTATCCGACTGATAACACTGTGACAGTGGCAAGGAAAAACTTTTTAAGAAGCAAAAACCTCGAGCAGAACCAGACTCAGGGTGGGCAGCCATCTGTGTCGACCATCCCCCTTTTTCTCAGTTTCCTCCGCTTTTTTTTTAAATGAAAACCTCTGGGAAGCAACCGCATGTCGAGGAAAAAAGCAGCCACACTAAAAAGGCGGCACAGCACCCGTCTCCTCTTTAAAATACAAAAACAAAAGCCAGTGAGTGTACACATGCAATGGTGTACCTTCCACACAGCAATCGGATAAACCTGTGTTGTCTTCTCTCCTCTCCGATTTTAATGACAGCAAATAACAGTAACGTGAAGCTGATGTGCGTCTCTGTCTGTCTGTGTCACTAAACCAGCTGGACACTGCCCCTCTTGGTCTGTGTCCTCCCAGCTGACATTGGGCGAGGGGGGCGTACACCCTGGACGGGTCGCCAGTCCATCACAGAGCCGACATATAGAGACATACAATTGCTCACGCTCTACAATTTCTCATTTATGTTCATTTTAATATTCACTTATATTAATATTCCATTTAAAAAAAAAACTCTATTCAATAAATATGTGTCAGTGTTCTGGGACTGGCCTCACTGGCCATTCACAACCAAGTTACTTAATACGTGTCAACATTCTAGACCAATGGAAAAGCCTGCAGCAGTGGGTCAGCAATTCCTTTTTTCTTATTTAGGTTTCGCTTTAATCCCTGTGTTGTAGACAGAACAATTAATATTTGTTCAAAATAAAACTGTACATCAATAAGACTGTCATTATACAATTGAGAATGGAGGAAGCAGGAAGGTAATTTTTGAAGATTATTTTTAGGCATTTATTGGACGTTGTGTGGTATTCATCTCCACTGGGTCATCAGGATGCCCAATGTTTTAAATGTAAATGTTTCTTTGCGTGTGTGTTTTATTAACAGGCGTACGAACAGATCCCAACAGGAGCAACGCGTCCGGTCGAAGTCGGTTTCTCTGCAGGAAACAGGTAAAACATGCCGGAGGTTAAAACTCTGATTTACACGTGTTGTCACAGGTGCTGATGAACCAACAGAGAATTATCACCAACTCTGCTAGAAAACTATAAAGTTTTGTTTGAATCTCACAGCTCTCATCAGTCTGGTTTCTAGCATCAGTAGGCAGCTCTTCTCAGAGAGGAAGCTTTAAAATGCCACTTCCTGCTCAGCGGCAAACAACAGACACACACAGTCAGAGCATTTATCAGCTAAAGAGTCAGTTATTTTCCTCAGGAGCTGCTGGAGACCAATCAGAGCTAAAAGAAAGGGAACACTGGACTTAGATGCATCAGGTTTACTCAAACACCACTCCACATGAATACTAACCTGTACAATACGACTCCTCGTCTGTGGGATGTATAAAGCGATAGTCGCTAACACATCAAAGGGGCTGATATTTTACATTTACACTTTTATCCAAAACAACTTACAAGTAGGGGACAACACTAAAGCTTCAGTACGGTAGGAGACCTTGGTGTAAGTAGTAAGTACTACATCTAAGTGCTTAGTAAGTGCTAGTTAGACAGTGAGGCAGCTAGCCAGGCAGATATATACCAGTGTTGTGCTTGATTCTTTAGATATTTATAGAAACACTATAAAAATATTTCATATCATTCTCGGTCTGATTTATTATTTAATTCAATCTGAAGTCTTTTTTCTATCCAGCATCAGTGACGAAACTCGGTCCTGACTGACTTGTTTTGTGTGTCTTTGTTTCCAGTGATACATAAAGGAGCTGGAGACAATAGAGCTATCAGCACACCTAAAGGTACAACCTGCGCCACGCTCTACAACACATCATACACCAGACATCTGATAATCAGACATGTGTATACTGTCATCCACATTATCCTCCAGCATCACACGTGTGCATCGCTGTTACAGATCCACTGGCACTTGAACACACAACCATCAGCGGTGTTATGAGAAAGTGAATAAATGTTTTTCCCAACCTTAGAAACTTTTACTTTAACAGTTACAAAACTACACTTGAAAGAAAAATGTATTTAGAAAGACACTATCTGTTAAGTACGGATCTGGAGTAAGACATAGTTACATCAACACATGTAAAGCTCAGTGATGAGCTTCTTGTATCTTGTTTGTTTCATCTGTTCACAAACAGAACTGTACAAGTGTTTTCTGCTGGAGGTTTTCACATTATCTTTAAGTGATTAAGGTGCAGATCTATTCATTTTAGTGTTATTACCTCATTGATAAGAACTTTTATTCCCACCGTCAACCCCACCTGTCCATCTGTCCTCCTCCCTGTGATCCAGGTGTCAACATCAACTTAACTTTTGACGAAGGACTCAGCGCAATCTTCAGTGACCGAGGAACAAGTAAGCTTCTCTGACCTCTCCCTCACTCTGACCAATCAGGTGTTCAGGCAGCAGTTAAATGAGAATCTGTTCTCATTAGAAATCAACCTCATTTCCTCCAGAAATAAAAACATCAAAGTGAGGTCGACAGGTTTAAATGAACCTGTTTCCATTGTGTCCTCACAGGTTTTGCCGGAGAGACCAGTGTTCTTCATGTGCAGTCGAAAGAGCAGGAGTAAGTCGGCCATTTTGTCTTTGGTTCCACACTTTCCGTGTTTTAGTCACACTGTCACATGTGGTTTGACTGAGTTTATAGCAACAACAATGTCATCTGATTCAATAATAAAAGATGTATTTCACTCATTTTAACATTTGTCTCTTTTAACACAGTCATATATTATTGTAGGTCAGGTTTCCTTTTCCAATATGGTATTTTAAAATTTTGTAATGTCATCCTCAGAGGACAGGACTGAATGTTTCCCGGTAACAAGAACTGTGTGTATCTTATTCCTCTGAGCCATAGAAATCCATTGTTGTTATTAAAACTTGAGCTTATTTTAACTCAGTCCACACACACCATCCTGCTGCCCCAAGTACTCCGCACCAAATGTGGATTAATCCACCGCTGAAAGTAGTCCTCAACAAATACATTATTATGTTTGATAAAAACGACTGTCCGGCTGTTGTAGCCTCTTTTGGATTTGTCTTCAGTAGAAAGCAGTTGTCTTCAGGCTGAGAGCCACAGACAGGGTGGACAGGTCAGAAATCACAGAGAGGCTGACACATTGTTTATGTGGGTGTTAATAATATTAACAATGAGTTTGTTGACAATTAAGAGAAGTATTCAATACAATGATCCTTATCCTTAAACAGCTGGTTCACCAGGATTAGAGATAAAAATGTTTAGGCCTACAGCACTGTGTAAAAGATTTAGTCAGTAAAGTCAGGATGATCATACAGAGTGCAGCAAAAACAAAAAAACAGAATCACGTCAGTACTTTCTGGGGAGAGGCTGGGGGTTTTTAAAGTGTTGTTAAAA
The DNA here is from genome assembly GCF_002814215.2 of Seriola lalandi dorsalis. Classification (NCBI taxonomy): domain Eukaryota; kingdom Metazoa; phylum Chordata; class Actinopteri; order Carangiformes; family Carangidae; genus Seriola; species Seriola lalandi. The sequence goes on from NW_019525348.1 coordinate 1,110,040, forward strand.
TGTCTGTTGTGTGTTTCAGAGCTCCTCATCCCAGGCAGTGGAACGTGGAGTCTCCTCTGCGCCGGAAGAAAAGATCATCTAAAGTTTAACTTCATGTTTTTGTTTGTTCTCTGTCTGTTGTACCACTCTATCTTTGTTTTCGTCCTCATGATGTTGATTCATATTCTGCCATGTGTATCCTGAAAGTGTCTGTGCGACTGTTTGTCTTTGTTTATGTTTTTAATAATAAATGCATCTTTGACTTCATATTTTTTGCGGCCAGCTTCACTTCACTATGTTCTTAATACACAGTCTTTTGTCTGGGGAATCTTTCTTACTTGGCAGGAAAATTATTATTTCTACAGTTTTTTTTTTCTGATTCAGTTGAATTATTACACAGTTTAATACAAACTATATATCAGTAAATTCTCCAGCAGTGGAAACAGCTTAACACTGTCATGGATGTTCCACTGTGGAGAGCAAAACATTATCTGCTGACCAAAGCAGGAGTTTATCCTCAGTGTGACTAAGTCTGTGAATGACGAGACACAGACAGTGAGTGTTTGAATTGTTGCTCCAAAGAGACTGTGGCTGGGAAGATTTCCAAAAATGAGGACTGCAACACCAGGGCTGCGGTCAAAAAGTCTTTTTTTTTTTTTTTCTTATGAAGGTTGAAACTAAGATAAATGAGCTGAAGTCTCTGAGCAGCAACATGATCACAGCTGCTCCACTTCTCTACATGAGGAGGAAAGGAGCTTCAGTGCTTCCTATATTATCTCCTTTAGCAGAGGAAACACTGGACCTTCCTTTAGGAAAGGAGTGGAGAAATACCATCCCACAATTCCTTGTCCAATCTCCATTTAAAGTGACGCACCATTGTAGTTTCACCTTGGCAGACCCACATAAATGTAGAAACAACAGAGCTGCTGTTTTATGTTTGTGACTCGATCCAGAACCGATGGAAATCCTTGTCTGATCCACTGAAACCCAAATCCATAAATATAGATTTATTCACATGTGGCATTCAATCTAATTCAATTCAATATTATCAAATATCAGGTCAACCACATTGCTGCTAAAGTGCTAGGGTTCATTATGATATTTTTATGTTATATTGTAAATCTTATGAAAAATATTGCATATGGTGGGAAATATCGTGATATTCAATGTTATCAAATATCGGGCCAGGCCTAACACACAGTTTTCACTACAGATACACCTCTGAAGAATGTCGTTTGTTTTTTAGTCTAATGCTCTTTATTCACTACAATGGAAAGCAGATAAATGCCAACAGAATTACTGTGGAAAACACACAATGAGCTGTAGAGGAAGAAGAAGCTGATGTGAGTCAGGAGGCCTCACCTCATTGCACTGATTGCCTAAATTGATTGCACCTGCAGCAGGCAGCAGGGCTGGGGCAGTCTGCTGCCTGCTGCAGGGAGAAGCTGCTTTTCCATGCAGCAGTGAACCTGTGCTGCTTTCAGTTTCCCTATGTTAACAGCAGTCTGAACACACTGACTTGGAAATGGCTCGCAGGTAATGTCTGTCCTCATCAGCATCACATTACTTTGTTTAGAGCTTTGGTCTACACCATGTAGTCCGTAAAGTGTACAGGTTCTAATGTGATGGAATGACCATGCTGCTTATTTCAGATTATCCTGCGCCAAAGTGTTAGGGTTCATTCGGACCCTGACCCTCAAGAAGCCTCTGGAGCCAGAGGGGGGCGACTCCAGCTTCTGCCGATGCCTGACCACCTTGGACCTGGTGGGTCTGGGTGTCGGGAGCACGCTGGGAGCCGGTGTTTATGTGCTGTCGGGAGAGGTGGCCAGGGAAGTGGCCGGCCCCAGCATCATCATCTCCTTCCTGGTGGCAGCGGTGGCTTCTGCCTTTGCAGGTCTGTGCTACGCAGAATTTGGAGCCCGTGTCCCCAAGACGGGCTCAGCTTACCTCTACAGCTACGTGACTGTAGGAGAGGTGTGGGCATTTGTGACCGGCTGGAACCTGCTGCTGTCCTATGTTATTGGTAAGTGATGTAGGTGAGAGTGACTTTAGTTTCCACGAGTGCCCAGCTTTCCCCCTGATTTCAGCAATGGCCCAAAGATGAACTATGCATTTATGTCAATGATATGAGATATATAGTATTTGTCAGTTCAGTAAATCAATGGTCCAGTGTGGAATGACCCAGTCCTGTGCCACAGGGATGGTCATGGCACTGGCCCAAATGCTGTGGGTGGTGACGGTGGCCGTGTTATTTATAATATTTGACATTTTAACATTTGAAGATTGAATCTAGTACAGACCAAAGTACCTAAAGTCGTGGTGGTGCAGTGGTTATCTCTGGTTGGGGGCACTGGTATGGTTCTTTGTCTCCATGTTTCAGCCCTGTGATGCAGATGTGGGTGTTGCCTGCCTCCTGCCCAATGTCAGCTGAGATTATTTCTACTGGTTTTAATCCCCTGGTCTGTTGGTTTTGGACAAGAGGAGAACCTCTGTGGATAATTCCAGTAGTGACGATGTGATTGACACTGAAGAAGACCAAACCAAGCAATCTGACTAGAATGATGGTCATGGTGGTGCAGACCACAACTCCCATGATCCCGTGCTACTTTGCAAATGTCACCAAATACCATCTTTTGTTATTGTAGTGATTGGGAGTCTCTTAGCGGCAGAAATCACATACAGTCCATTTAATGGTTCTGTAACAACATTATCACCATATAATCCTCCCCTTCCCCATTTTAAAAAATGTAATGCAGTAACATTTACTTGGAGAACATTTCAACTGACTAAACTAAGTCCATTTTTAGAGCAAGTAATTTTAACTGAGTAAAATGAGTTTACAAAACTTTCAAATTAGTACAATTTTTCCACTCTGAATCCAAATGTCTGTATGTTTGTTCTCCTCAGGAACGTCGAGTGTAGCGAAGGCCTGGACCGGGACCTTTGACGACCTGATTGACAACATTATTGCAAAAACTCTGACTGAACATACACCCATGGACTCACCTGGCTTGGCTCCATACCCAGACTTCTTTGCTGCCGGGCTCATTATGTTAATTGCAGGTAATATTTTTAACTTTGTGTGAAAGTTATAATACAACCAGATATTCTTCAAGCTGAACTTCATTCACAGTTCTAGACCTTTTTCTTTATTTTCAGTGATACTTGCATATGGAGTGAAGGAGTCGGCGGTCCTGAACACGGTTTTTACTGCAGTGAATGTAGCCATTTTGTTTTTTATCATCATCTCGGGCTTCATTAAAGGAGACATCAACAACTGGCGCATCAGTCAGGAGACGATCCTGAACGCCACTCGACAAACGGAGTAAGTAACATTCATGCTAATTCGTCTTTCAAATGATCTTCATTCAGTTACATATTTAAAGAGTCGGCACAACTAATTCACGTAAGAAAGCAAAAGGCCTCGAGTGGCGCTTAAAGGTGGAAACAATGGTCGGGCAACAACTGGTATGAACACATGCAACACCAGACAATTTGACACAATGCACTATTTCACTATTTTGCACACAGGTAAATACAGGTGGTAAAACATATTAGCACATACCTGTTCTTATCAGCTTGCTGCTGTGCTAAATTTGCTGTTTGTATGCGCTGTCAGGGGGAGCGTGTCTATGTTCCCACAGCCCTAATCCTATATTCCTACAGCCCTAATCCTATATTCCCACAGCCCTAATCCTATATTCCCACAGCCCTAACCCTATATTCCCACAGCCCTAATCCTATATTCCCACAGCCCTAATCCTATATTCCCACAGCCCTAATCCTATATTCCCACAGCCCTAATCCTATATTCCCACAGCCCTAATCTTAACCCTAATTCTCAAAAATTTCAGTGGAAAAAAAAGTTCTAAGAAATGTGGGAACATAGGGCTGACCCCCCCCCCCCGGGTTGGGCAGCCGTGTTTGCTCTGCGGAGTTTACCCATTTCTACCACATGGTCTAGATGACTCCCACTGCTGTCAGGTTTCATAATCTTCTCAGAAAGATGACTGAGGTCCGGAAGACCTGGTCTTGAGCAGCCGGGCCGTGCTGAGACCTTTTTAGAGAAGCTGGTGCAAGTTAAAAGCTGCACAGGCAACAGTGTTTTCAAACGCCAACATAATTTACAGCACAACCTGTTGAATTATAGCAACTCATATTCAAACAGAATGTAACATGGAATCTTAAAACAACCTGCATCATATCATATCACTGACTGTAGCATTAATCTCAGCTACACGTGGACAGGATTTGGCCCTTACTCTGCACTGCAAACTAACAAACAACCACACAACTATATTATTTGAAATAATGAACATATTGTTTCTGAAGAGACAAATTGCTGTTTATTTTTTCATGTTTTAAACAAAGTGAATTTACAGGCTACATTCTCAGATGCAGATATGTCAACACTACAGCAAATAAAATTCTGTGACAGTGTGACTGAAAACCTTTTCAGGTAAAACGTCTGTAATGGAAACATGAGAATTGACACTCTGAATGACAGCAGCTGATTCATTTCTTTTCTTCGTAAAGGAACTTGACATCAGCACAAAATGAAACTGCTGACTTTGGTGTTGGCGGCTTCTTCCCCTTTAGTTTTGATGGGACTTTGGCTGGAGCAGCAACATGTTTCTACGCCTTTGTCGGCTTCGACTGCATCGCCACAACAGGTACTGCTGTTCATTAAAGTGAGGGTACAGTGTGTTTTCTTAAATGACTTAAAAGCAGGGTGTGATCTGGAACCGTACTTGGAGTTCAGGGAGTCTAATGCTCTTGACCTGCTCTTTCAGGTGAGGAGGTGCAGAACCCCCAGAAGGCCATACCTCTGGGGATCGCAGCATCCCTGCTAATCTGCTTCTTGGCCTACTTTGGCGTGTCGGCCGCTCTGACACTCATGATGCCCTACTACCTGCTGGACTCTCACAGTCCTCTACCTGTAGCATTTGAATACGTTGGCTGGGAGCCTGCAAAGTACGCAGTGGCCGTGGGATCTCTCTGCGCACTCTCAACAAGGTAGTCCTACAGATCTGTAGTCCTACAGGTGGGGCTTTGTGAGAGGGTAAAATGAACTGTTCGGACAAAAACAGGGAGATTCTGGCAGAGGAGTAGTGTTTTAGTACTGTTTGACCCCTGGGAGGAAAGTTGGGTCAGAGCGGACAGAGAACGAGGATATTACAGGAAATACAGTCTGCATTGTTTGTGTAAAATTGTTGTAAATGGCTGAGAAAGTTGTAGTTTAATGTGAACAGCCATCTGTTATCACAAACAGCTGAATATTGCCTAGCTATTGCTAAGATGAAGAATCACTGGTAAAATGATTAAACTGTATTTCTAGAATCCACTGATTGCTTGACAGAAATGACCAGCTGAAATCAACTTAATATATTAAACTGATGGTGTCTTCCACAGTCTCCTGGGAGTGATGTTTCCAATGCCTCGGGTGCTGTTTGCTATGGCCAGAGATGGCCTGCTCTTCAAGCCTCTTCGCTACATGAGCTCCAGGCAGAGTCCTGTCTTAGCCACGCTGTCCTCAGGAGCTGTGGCCGGTGAGGCTGCTGCACTAAACACAGATAATCTCATCTAAACATTATCTGGCAATATCGCGGCAATATGCCATATCAACTTTCTGAAGATCAGGGGCTGTATTCACATCCTAAAGTTACAGAGGCTCATAACTGGCAGAATTAGGAGAAACTCCTAAAAAGAAGGGCTCTGTAAACCCTAAATCTAAACCTCCTAAGGTCTTGATGTAGGTGTACCTCACAAAGCCGTTAAGCGCTAAGTGTAGCTTTTCAGTCCAAGAGGAGACGGAGGCAGTTACTTTGTCGTTACTATAGCGATGATGCATGAAGCTATCGCGATGTCATGTTCAATGTGACACACACATGAACAATGGAGCATATCAAAGGGACACCAAATGGAAAGGTCTGCATTGGCAAATGGTCTTATTCTCTTTAATGGGAAAGTGGTCTCAGACTTTTGGACCCCACTGTAAATCTCACCATGAGATGTGTCAGAGAAGATGCCTGAGAATCATCACATTTTAAATCCACTGACAGTGGTCTGTACATATATTGGGTACATTTCAAACAGGAGCTGCCAGTAGGTAATTCAGCATACATTAATGTCACCAGTTCACACAAATGTGGGCTGAACAGATAAAACACCAGCTGAGTTTACTGATGTTACAGCCCATTTCAGCTGATCCTGATGCTTCCAATTTGTCCTCATACTGCTTCCCAAACAGGCCTATATGTAGGTGTTGGTATATTTCCAGGTTAGCAGAAACATTTCGATTTCTTACATCAACTCAAATTTCACAATGAGCTGACAAATTCGAAAGAAATGCTACTAGCAGCTCTTCATTTAGACCCACTTTAAAATAAGAAGACATCTCTGACCAGCAGGCATAATGTTAGAATCCCCCCACCCTCCCTGAGACAAAGTAAGTCCAAGGGGGGGCTCAGTTCAGATTCACCGCAGACGCTTGTTTATTCATGTATTTAAATGTTTTTGCAGCTTTCATGGTTCTGTTATTTGACCTAAAAGCGCTGGTTGACCTGAGCTCGATTGGGACCATCTTCGCCTACACTCTTGTTGCAGTGTGTATTCTCATATTAAGGTACGTACACTTGGTTTAAAGACATGTAAACCAAATCTGGTCAGTAAAAGAGCCAGAAATTTAAGCAAATTCTAGACTGAAAGGATCAATCTATTCTGCCAACGGAGTCGTGTTAAAGTTCGACCTCAGCTGTTGTTTTGTTTTTCCTCCCAGGTACAAAGAAGACAGCGGTTTTGTCCACAGACCAGAGCCGTTTACAGTGATGGGATTGTTGAAGCCTCCGTTTCGACCCACTCGCCGCACATCTAAAAATGTCAACACAGTCATCATCGTGATTTGTGAATAATCCTTCACTGTCGCCGGTTTCCTTTTTTCACCTTTTGCGCTGCTGTGACTTGTTGCCCTTGATGATCATTCAGTATGGTGGAAAGTTTACACACTGGCATTTCTTGTTAACACTAAAACTATTTATGAGAATACACTTGTGTGGTTTATGTATAACGCTTTTGCCACCCCTGGGCAAATTGCATTTTTTTTTTTTTTCCTTTCTTTTCTTTTTTTGGCTGGACTACAGCGGCAGGGGCAGCCCATGACTGACTGACTGACTGACTGACTGACTGACTGAGTCTAACATCCTCAAAAGTGCAATCAGCCGATCGCCATTGGCTTTGCTTCCTGGCACAAAGAATGTAAATGAAAGAAAACCAAATCAGGAAAACCCACAGAAGCCCTTTCAGTATTTCATTTACATTTACACAAAAGAAATACAAGAATCAAAAGTGCATTAACAATTCAGTCTGCTTGTTATATTTAATTCTGTTCACTGCAAAAAATCAACAATGTGTGTTTGCCCAGGAGTGGCCAGATGTGCTAAAAGTGCTACCTTCCAGAGATACTTGCACACACAAACATTTTGCTTATCTTTTTATTTGATTTACAAATGAAACCTTGAATTTCAAGAAAGTTTTTCCTGAAGTCTGTGCTTCCGTTCCAGTGTTCCTGGTGATCGTTTTAAGCGCGCTGTTGTCCGAAGGCGTGGATTCCCTCCGCAGGAGAGAGCTGTGGAGCGTCCTGCTCTCCGCTGTCCTCATGCTGACTCTGGTCCTCGCTGTTGTTGTTATCTGGAGACAGCCACAGAGCAGCGCTAAAGCTGCTTTCATGGTAAACAGGAGGGGTGATGGTGGGGGGCACTCGGCTCTATATGCAATATTTCACGCAGATTGAGGATTTGCAACTTCACAGCTCCGACATGTTGTTTGGCGGGTCAGTTAGTGGGCCTGACTAAGGGGCTGTTGAAGGACACTCAGGGTTTGCAGAGCATATGTGATGTGCCCATTAAAGGCTGGTCAACCCAGGTTAAACCCCACTGAATGACAGTGCTGTGGTGTGTAGCTTTCAGCTTGTCACTAACTTTGAGACCCTCTCTCAAAATTCTGCAAGGAACTTAAATAACAGTAACATTTAAAAGATGCATTAATTACTTTTGTAAAAGTGCAGAACCAATGATTCTTTTTAATTATTATTTCAGGTGCCCTGTCTACCTGTGATTCCTGTTTTAAGTGTCTTCATTAACACCTACCTGATGGTTCAGCTGGGAGGAGAAACATGGATCAGCTACGCTGTATGGATGGCCGTGGGTAAGAATACATACATACAGCTTTTAACTACTCTTGATAACCAGCTTGGTGTGGAATCTTGTACACTTTCAGTCCTTTTTTTTAAAGAATGATGTTGATGTCATTTTATACTTTGCTTATTTTCTTCCCATGTAAAGACCATCACCAGCAATGTATTAGTCTGCATTTCAATACCTTGACTCCTCTACTTTTTTTTTTTTTTTTTTTTTAACTGTTAACAATGTAGTTTATTACAAACATTACTTAAACAGGAGGAAGTAATGTACAGTCTTTGTTAGGGACTATTTTCAGGAGTGGATTAATCCACATGTGGTGCTCTAGTGATTGTTTGGGCCAGCAGAACTTCAGACACTGCATCCAGAAAGCCTTCAGACCCCCTTCATTGTTTTCCTTATCAATCTACAATCAATACCTCATAATGAGAGTTAGAATTCTTTTTGCAAATTTATTAAAAAGGAAAAACTGAAATTTCCCCTGTAGTCTATCTAACCTGTTTGATTTTAATTATACATATTGTTCAAATACTCCACTCTTTGAAAATGATACTATTATTGTAAGATGATACAATTCTGAATCATTTAACAGTTCATTGTTGGTTTGGTCTTTTCATGGCATTTGTTGAAAAATATAATATAATATTGCCAGCCCTCAGCTCTCATCACGTGTGCATGATGGAGGAATCTGGATTAAGAAAGGCAACATTTTAAATCTCATCTCTGTGCTCAGGCATGATCATCTACTTTGGCTACGGGGTTCGTCACAGTGTCCAACAACAGAGACTCAAAGAGGCTCGCGCTCTGCTGAATATTGCTACAGGAAATAACCGTGTGGTGGATTCTGCTGCTTGATGTTGTGTATTGGTTAGTGTGATGTGTCACTGTCCACTTCCAAGTTAAGCTGGCCACAGAACATGTCTTGTTTTATTCAGCACTCAGCCAAAGTGGGATTGAACTGAAGTCTCCCGTCATGTTTTTATGCTAACAAACAGAAGTATGTGTTGTACCTAAAAATACATACACTGTAACTTATAAATATCTTAAGTCATTTTATCCATTGTGGCTTGATCAGTCATTCAAGACTGAAGTCATGGATATTGCTGTTTGTCAGAAAATAGACAATGACAGAAATTTTAAAATTGATCTGTAATGTTGAATGAGAATACGTTTAATAAATTGGTTTAACAAATAAATATATTTATATAATAAATATCACTTGAATGGATATTAGTTGAAGTGTTTTTATTTTCTTCTATGCCTCGGCACCAACTACAGCCAGGGACGGAGGCATTATGATTTCCGGTTGTCCATCCGTCAGTACGCACATACATAAACCCGTCAATCCCATTCTCGTGAACGCGATACATATTCCTGTAAAAACAAGGATGTGACCTGAAACTAGTCTGAGTGGTGTGGGCAGTCAACCACGAGAAGGTAATTCAAGTTTAAATTTGTGCCAGATCCGGCACCGCCCAGATTGGGACCAGCACAACGGTCCGTCAGTCTGTAATTAATTAAAGTTTGGCACAAACATTCACTTGGCCTAAGGATGAATTGTATAGATTTTGGTGGTCAAATGTCAAAGGTCACTGTGACCTTACAAAACATGTTTTTGGCCATAACTCTCAAATTCTTTCACTAATTATGACAGTTTAACTCAAATGTCTATAAGGATCAAATGAAGGGATGGCATTTTATGTTCTGTTCTGTTCAGTCTGTTTGTGGCCTTTAATGTAAGGACGGATGCACACTGAGACTTTGCTTCAGGTCACAGGCATGTACACGTACACACACACACACACACACACACACACACACACACACACACACACACACACACACAGGCATGTCACACACACACACACACATCTAACTTGTATGTTTTTCCCCGCAGCTGGTGGTTGTCCTACACTTTTTTTTTCATCCTGTTCCCCTCCTGTCAGTCTCTGTGGCTCACCTGAGCAGCTGCCACCACCAATGCTGAAAATGAGTCCGTCAGGGAGACACACACACACACACACACACACACACACGCCCTATTAGCATCTCAAGATTGGCCATCCTGAGGGCCAGATGCCTGCGACCTCGCTGTGCCCCCTAAATGCAGAGTTATTGTGATTAAAGTATGATTGGCAGCGCTGGTTATTAATTCTAATCTTGGGCACATATGTGGGGTGGTGGGCAGGGGGCAGGCAGCGGTGTGTGCCAGGCGGATGCCACGCGGAGGCTAATTCACTGTGACATACTATCAGAGCACGGTCGCGAACACACTCCACGTTCCCTCGACGCACACACACCCTGCTTATAGGCTACACACACTTCTCTAATGCACATGAGAGGGGTTTCGAGGAAAAAAGGTTATCTTTTAACAACACACACACACACACACATTTCATGTTTACTTCAACACAAAAGTGGCATTTCCTGAAACCCATAAAGCACATCATTTGAAAGCAGAAGCAGCATGTGTTTAGAAAATCTTTTCCATCCCAAGACTCATAAAGGTCTCACATTTACCACTTAGAGGCAGAAACTCAAGTGATGGGTGATTTTGAAAATATATTTTCTTCCCTCAAGGTAAAAGCCTTGAAGGAAATGATGTCTCATCCGTCTTAATAAGTCTCTTCTCAGGTTAAGATGTCTTCTCCACGGCTGGAGTCAGCCTGTAATTACAGCAGGAAAGGACTGAGTCTGATCACTCATCAGGGTGATGTTGACATTACAGAGCATAACGAAAATAACAGCCGTTTAAAAAGCTCTAACCAGCATTACTTATATTAATTTACAACATAAAAAAACAGTTAATGATATTAAGTAAAACATTTCTGACACGAACACTGAGTAAATGCAACCAGAAACCACAAATACCACTTGTCAAAAATCAAATATGTTTTTCAAATGCAGCATGTGATCGGGCTTACAAATGGTTTAGAGTCAGATTTCAAGCAGACTGTTAGGGAAAACAGAAGAGTAGGTTCTCCTGTTTCTCCTGCAGAGGGCATTACAATATCACACAAGTTAAAGTGCACTCGTACCTTTCCTGGAGATGACATGGCCGCATAGAGATTGTCGTGTGCAAAAGTTTTGAGTACCGGTGGGAAAATTCATTTTTTCTTTGTTGATTTTTAAAGTGAAATGGGGTGGAAGCAACCACTGCAGTAAAAAGGAGCAAGTCTTCAAATGTTTAAACACTGTTACTGAATGGAAAAATTAAACAGTAATTGTGAAATGTGAAAAAGTTTGGCCAGCCTTCTTCTTAATAAATCTCAGAGCTTCATTAAGTCACTGGGCCTTCACTTGATGAACTTGTTCGGACGTGTCAGGCAGGTTAAGGAGCTCCTCTAAGCAACTGAGTGAGGATCGGAAAATCAAGCTCCCGGACTCCTACAAAGCAGGCAAGGCTGTAAAAAGGTATCGAAGCACTTCCAGAATGATATTTCCACTGCGCGTTAAATGTCGTTAAGAAATGTTAGTTAAGGGAAACTGTGAAAAGATCTGACTGACCAAGAAAACTTTCAGATAAACTGCAGAGCTGCTGGACAGAAAGGTAAAGCCAAACCCTGAGGACTGGGAGGACATGCAGCAAAGTTTAACCGACACAGTGTGATACGCCACCGTGAACTACCTCAAGAAACACAAGCTGAAGTTAGAACAGCCCCAGACTAAAGTACTGAAAATGTGTGAGTAGATTGCAAACATGCTGTGTGTCTGTGTGTGTGTGTGTGTGTGCGCTAAAAAACGCTGCATGGGTCGTATTAACTGCTTTTCTTCTTCTGCGTACAGCTGTATGGTGTGGCGGGCAGCATGTGCAATCATCAGTACAGCGGTAGGTCAACGGGTGTCAGCGGATTCACTCCTATGTACGCTTGGAGTCCCTGACTCTTTTAAACGACATGAGGAAGTTGTTCAAGCTCTCTTAATGCTGGCGAGGAAAGCCATCATGGTGAAGTGGGCTCGGGACAAACCCCACTTTATCTCCCTGTGGAAATCTCTGATCTCTGAGGTTGTGACTCTGGAAAAAATAGGACGTTACATCGATGGAAGAACTGATCTGACAATTCATCATTCGACCACTCTGTATTGTTTCTCTTGTAATGTAAGTGCTGTGCCTTTTATCTCCTCTCATTTATATACCAGTCCTGTAACATTACATTATGTTTTGTTTTGTATGTTTATTTAAAAAAAAAAAACCTATATAGGTTTAAGAGTACACTTTATTTTGAATATTTTCACCATATTTTCCTTTGGAGCTACATTTTTTCAACCACTGTTCTACCATATTCCTACGCATATGCGCACCTACGCTTAGCTCTGTCTGACTCAAACAGCTGATCAGTGGAGTGATACAGTGGTTACCAAACAGTTAAGATAGGACCTGCAAGTTAGGAGGGTTCTGTAACACGACCCTGAACCCACGGTATTATTATTCTTCCTCATTTTTGCCTATTGATTGCTCAGTGTATGACCTACCCACTAAGTTCTACAGGCAACACCTTTAACACTGGTTTATATGAGGATAGAAAGCAGATGCATGTAGAAGCTTAAAGTCTGGCTGAAGTCTCCTCTAAAATAAACCCCCCCCCCCCCCCCCCCCCC
>NW_019525348.1:1122832-1127483 GCF_002814215.2 Seriola lalandi dorsalis
CCCCCCCCCCATTCGCTCTTTCCTCTTCTCCCCACTCTTCATCTGCACATCTAGAGGTGTAATTTGAAATACGCACGCACACACACACACACACACATACAGTATATATCAGCATGGACACACATTACCTCCTGTGTCATTACTATAATGTTATTTTTATGCGAATTTAAGCCTGAAAATAGGCAGGGGAGGACAGAAATGAAAAGCAAAAGCACTGTGAAAAAAGCTCAAAGCCAAAGGGACACAATGCCCAAGGAGCAGCAATCTTTCATTTATTCAATTAGCTAACGAGGCAAGGGATCCAGACACCGACAGAGGATTGATGGTGGTGAAGAACTTCTCTCAGCAAGCAGTGCTTACTAAGGACTTTTACTCTTGTCTCTCTTTGCTCCTCTGCCTCTCCCTTTATTCAGGAGGAAAGTTCACCAGAGGAAAAGCTGAAGGGAGGAGACCTTGAAGATGACCTTGAGCAGCTGGGGTCTGTCTCAGAGGAAAACAAAAACAGAGGCATGTTTTAATTGTTCTGATATTATGTTTTCTGCTTTTCGTTATAAAATTATCAGGTGATAATTCTCTGTGGGTTTTGTCACAGACAGACATTATATTATACTTATACTATTTATCAATGCAAGCTAAACCTACTGATTATACACATTGTCACAATCTGTTCATGCAGTTTGTTTGTTTCTAATCACCTATCACCGATGTGTGAGCTCCCTTTTTTCTGAACCTTGAGCCAGACAAATGACAAATACCTGCTGTTGAAAACAGATTTGTCTGAGTAAGATATAATGACTCGATGTGTTTTGCATGTCCAAAAGCATATGAAATGTCACTGCACACAGACCCATGGCAGAAGCAACTAAATACAACTGAACACCTATGAACGCATCTTTATTATCCTGAGTCAAATATCTGGCAGCGTGAAAAAAAACAAACACATAAAAAGCAGATTCATCCATCACTGAAACTGAAAAAATAATATCAACTAGAAAAAATGACATACAGCAACAATAAAAATATGTGTCACCCTGTGTCATGAGATGATGACACTTAAAAAGTACTCTTTCTTGCAGGGATTTATGCTAACTATAGCTACAGCCAGACGGCAGTTCGGTTAGCACAAAGACTGAAGGCAAGAGGAAAGAGCTAGTCTGTTTTTGTCCAAAACTACTCCTCTAAAGCTCATTAATTAACATGTATGTGCTTTGTCTAATGCATACACAAACAGGTGTTTTAACTGAGAGTAAAACCCTCATCTCGAGCCTAAAGCAGGTTCATTTTTTCCCTCTGCTTCCAGTCTGCACGCTAAACTAAGCTAAGCTAGGCCAAACTAAGCTAAGCTAATTGCCTCCTGGCTCCAGCTATATACTTAGCATGCAGACAAGAAGGCCAATAAGCTTCCTGGCTGACGAATGTCAAAAGCAGCTTTTTTTAGCCACAACCCGGTGCTTTGGGGGTGAAGTGTTCCCCCTTGGCCTGAGGTCATGCCCTGACATTCAGCTTGCCATTTAAGGAGGATGTCAGCTTTCAACGCTAGTAAAAGGACAGCGTTGCTGTCCTGTCAGCAGGAGGTGAACTCTGACCCCGTGGGGACACCATGATGGAGACTGGACTTGAGCTCCTACGAGTGTGTGAATTGAACTGTTGATGAAGAGTCTGAAGAATAGTTCATCTAGTCTTCAGTGTTGTTCAAGACCCGGAGACTTACACACACACACACACACACACACACACACACACACACACACACACACATTACCGGAGCCCATGACCTTGAGGGGTGTTAGATTTGGGTCAGGATCAGAGTCTCTCACAGCCCATCTGTGCTACTTTGGAAACAGGTCTTGAGAGGGAGAGGACACCTTTACTGGTGAGACAGAATGAACCAATAGGAAAACAATTAAAAAGTAATCACAGGATAGGGTTTGTCAGACTCTGTGAAAAAGAAAGACAGATCTGTGGACAACAAATAATTTTGAAACAGAAAAAGTAAGAGAAGAATTAGAAAAGATGAAGCAATTTTAACAAGAGACAGAGATAAGATATAAATGTAACATTTTTGACACTGTTGAAAACCTTTACTGGACATTCAAGTGTGTGTGTGTGTGTGTGTTTTGTATCCATGTGGGTGTGGGTGTCTGTGTCAGCAAGGGATGCTGGAAGTTCATACCAGAAGCTGATCGACCAGGGTGGCATGGGGTGGCAGCTAGCACCCTTATTTTTGACAATCAAATTCATAAATATATAAATGAAAGATTGTGGCTAGTTGGAAATTTACAACTGATCTGTCCGAGTGCAAGTGAAAGCAGCAAGAGATGATGCCACCCGTAGACTCCAAGGATCTATCTAACCAACATGAGCTGTTCATGACTTTGCATGCATTCAGCAGCAGTCAGCAGAACATACAGTGAAGATAGGAAGGAACACTAACTGTTCATTTCCGTAGAAATTGGAATAATCAGACAAGGCAAGGCTAGTTCATATACGTTGTTTTCGGTTTTTGCTAGCTAGCAAATGTGGCTGAAGTCTTGTTAGCATTGATTATAAGTTTATTGTGCATGTTTAAATCTTATATATGCTAATAAAAGCTTGTGTTCACTTCACAGCTGTGGGGATGGGAGGAGATTGTGAGGGAATTTTTGCTTCTGAGCTCAGTGTCACTGACTGATTGAGGGTGAAAGGTCATCCTGAAGGCCCTAGCTCTGCCTGACACTGACAATGAACTAAATCTTGCAGGAGACGCACAGGCGCCTCCTCCAGACACATCTGTGAGTTCTACTGATACTGCGGAAGCTACGGCAGATAATGCACGACCTTGGATGTGCAGCTACAAGTGGCTGGCATTCTACGCCCTGCACCTGGGCGTGCGTAAATCAAGTTCACTTGTTTATGGTTAACGAACCAATAGAATGTTCACACATCCCTCTCTTTCCACATTATACCAAATAAGGAGAGTAGATTATCTATGGCGTTCTTTTGAGCTACTTAAAGGAACGACAGAGACTCTCGTCAGAATTGAGGTGACATCATGCACATTTGCTTGTATTGATGATTCCTCCGTTCTCCTTGGCGGATCTCAATAAACATCTTCAGCGTAAGACATCCAGGGCTCCAGTGGTCTTTCCTTCTCACAAAACCTCAACCATCGATGATCAGATTTTCTCCCTAACAGAGATGTGATAGACATAAGCAGGTAGACAAAAACAGATTTTATCCCCATAAACAAACAAACTTGCCTTGCCACAATTTGGTGCCAGGAGCCACAAGAGGACACAGGGATGATCACAGACCAATTTCACCCACACGCCATCAGCTGTTCCTGCAGCGGCTCCCTCTGTTTGTTCCCGGCCCCGGCCGCTTTCTGTGCAGCCTTTCGTTTGTGAATATGGTGTTTATATGTAGGGCTCTACCTAGGAGCCATTTTAAACTATTAAAGAGCTTGCACTGACATCATTATAAACGCCACCTTTAGATACGGTTAAACAGATTTACTGGGTACTCAGGAAAATCACTGTTTTCCATCATGGAACATGATGTGTAGCTACATGACATGTAGGGGAGTACAGGGTTGGCTGTCACATTCATCAAAATTCACTCATGCTGTTATAAACTGTTGAAAAAAATTGAGGTCAGAGGTCACCTTCAAGGACATGTCTGGAGAAAGCACTTAGTCATTGCAGTGAATTGAAGGAATCTGAATGTTTTTCATGTCAAAATGTAAATATCCAACACTTTGGTTTCTCTTCTAGGTTTTTTTTACACAATAGGTTTATAGAAAATAATTATTACAATCAAAAAGTATGAAGGTATAATTTAAATTAATATAATATATTAAATAATATAATATATATATTAATAAGTATAATTTAAATGTTTAATTCTTAGCTATGCTACAACAGGTGGATGTTAGCATTAGCAAAAAATCTCAGTTGGGGATGGTTGTCACATTCTCTTCGGGGTTGGTTACATGTCACATGTGACACAAGCCCTTTGTTGGCATACACATGCACGGTGTGATATATCTACTCCTTTTTTTCCTTTTTAGATATAGAAATGGGAATTTTGTCAGGACAAGGGCCAAACTCCGCAAGATGTAATTCTGAGGGCGGTCAGAGAGGTGAAGCTGCTCAACAGAACCATCAGAGCCACTGCCAAGGGATTTCAGATTAATTACAGAACACTGGCAAAATACTGTAATAAAATAAGTCCATCAGAGGTTGCTGGAGATGCCAATCCCTGCCAGCATATCAAAAACCGTTTAGTTTTCAGTGAGGAGCAGGAAAGTCAGCTGGCAGAATACATCATGACGGCATCAGACATTTATTTTGGCCTCTCTCCTGTTGAAGTTCACAAACTTGCATACACATATGCTGTCCACCATGATATCCCTGCATGCACAAACTGGGCAGAGAAGGAAATAGCCGGGGCAGACTGGTTCTCTGGCTTTTTGAAGAGACATCCCTCTCTTTCAATCAGACCCCTGGAGGCTACCAGCGTTTTGCCTGTGCCAGTGGCTTTAATAAGCACAATGTTGGCCAGTTCTTCAATAACCTGGAGGAGGTGATGGCAAGACACCAGTTTGAGCCCCAGTCCATCCAATATGGACGAAACTTGTATTTCCACTGTCCATAAACCCAACAAGGTGGTA
>NW_019525348.1:1127503-1134360 GCF_002814215.2 Seriola lalandi dorsalis
CCCACATTGCTCCCACCGCCTGCAGCCTCTGGATTTGTCTGTCACTGGCCCATTAAAGAGGCACGTCAACACTGCCTCAGCTGCCTGGATGTTGAGCAATCCAGGAAAAACCATGACCATTCATGACATCCCAAAAATTGTGGCTGCAGCCTTCCCTCTTGCCGTAAACATGGCCAACATTCAGTCAGGCTTCTGGGTGAGTGATATATACTAATAATGTACTTTTTTCTCTCTTTGATGAGTATCCAGTCTCTCAATGGCTCCGTGGAACATCATAATAACATGACAGTGAAACAACAGTGAAGCTGTGTATACGTTTCAATCCCGTGGCACTCCAACGTTCAGTGATGGTTTGTTCAGTGAATGGAACTATAATAAATAACTGTGCGCAAAACTCAAACATGAAATAAAATGTGTAGGGTGCTGCTTCGTCATTCTATTATTGGTAAATATCACGACCGGCTCATCCATTTGTGCCCCGTTCTCCTCTGTCAATTCTCTAATATTGTATTTCTGTCAAGTGCACCTCTCACATGCGGCGGCCACAGGTTTTTTACCCCTTGTTAATACATCCATTTGTGCCCCGTTCTCCTCTGTCAATTCTCTAATATTGTATTTCTGTCAAGTGCACCTCTCACATGCGGCGGCCACAGGTTTTTTACCCCTTGTTAATAAACTCTCCTCAACCCATGGCAAGTAAACAGCTTCTCTACTTATTAATTCTATTTAGATTAAAAAAAGTAACTTTTACTGACAGCTGATCAAATGTTTACTTAGAGTATAGTGGTTACCATGGCTACCTCAGCAGTTGGGGGATCCTGAGGCTTCAGGTTAGGCATCAGGTTAGGATGCCTGCTGGGCGCCTTCCTGGCATCCTAACCTGATGCCTCAATCACCTCAACTGTTTCCTCTGGACGCAAAGGAGCGGCGGCTCTCCTCCGAGCTCCCTCTGGATGTCAGAGCTCCTCACCCTCGTCTCTAAGGCTGAGCCCAGCAACCCGCAGAGGAAATTCATTTAAGATGCCTGTATGATATTTAATGTTGGGCTGTACTGACATATTTATTTTTCATTTTTTCAATAGTTGAAGTTATGAGGCTTTTTGGGTCTTAGCCAAGCACACATTCCCTTTCTCAACCAGCAAAGGAAACAAAAAGGTATTCATACACACACCGCTGCTTCTGCCAGGCAGGGAGGGTAAGGACTGTGAAGTGCCACATTTGAAAGAGAAAAGTACCGTTGAAAGGATAGGACCGGGAAAGGAAAAGATCACATTTACAGGTTGAGTCTCATTTTTTCATTTATCTTTTTACACAAAGCTGTTGCTTCTAGTTTTGGTTGTGGACCTGGTACAGGTTCAGTGTAGAGGTAATGATATTGTTCATTTTATCTGCTTCAGACAAGTTCTGCTCACCAGATGAGTTTTTAGAGACACTGCTGCATCATTTTCCACATCTAAAGGAGTGTGGAGGGTTTCAGCTCCTTTGATGCAGAGGGACAACAAGGGCCAAAGGTTTGGACACAATACCCTGACCGAAGGAGGGATATTCCCTTGAACATCTGACCACTGGAGCAGCTACGGTGACCACTTCAAAAATACATAAACTTGTCCTTGACATGTCTTTTAAATCTTTGGAAGTATACTGACATATATCTCTTGATGATTAGCAAGTATATTTCTCTATCTGTCTCATTTACTGACATTTATTTATGTCTGTTTTGATGATATAATCTTCAGAAGCCTCCTCGGCTGATGGACCACTGACTGACTGACTGACTGACTGACTGACTGACTGACTGACTGACTGTACTACTCAGAAAAAAATCTGTGTTAGAGAGATGGAACGCCACGGTGACCCCTGTGAAAAGTGAGCGATTTGTTAAATTAATACCTGGGGCATTTACCAATAATAACAATAACCTCTATAGTTTCATATATTGACCCTTTGGTTTAATACACATTACCCATAATGTACAGCTTTCTATAATTAGCAGCAGAGGGGTTCTACTTGCCTCACCTCCATTAGCATCCTTGAGAAGTAATACACCAGGATCTGATGTAAATCCATTCCTCATGCTGTATGCAGGGTTCTCAGGCAACATGCTTTATATCAGTTATAGAAATATACTTAATTGAGTATGATTCGAACATTTACTCTCAGTACAACATCACAGTCTCTTCTTTTAACACCTGCATATGCTACAATAGGTTTGTTGTTTTATACTTATTTGACTCATGATGTATATTTGACTTGCCTTTTGATATATTCTTTGAGTGCCTATGTGATATTAAATGTTGGCTTATGGTTCAAGTCGCGTCTTTTCTATATAGGCATGCCCCACCCCCCATGTGGTAGGATCAGGCACTGTTGTGCAGTTTGACTCTTATGCAATGCAACATCCAAGTAATTCACTGGCACCCGCAGGCTTCTTTACAGGGCCGCTGGTAAGAGCCATAGTTTGGGTTCAGAGGAGAGTAACAGCAACAGTTTGAGGTTTAGCTGGGACAGTGGAGGAGAGACGCACTGAGAGACAGAACAGGGCTGCGGAGCGTAGTGTGTAGCTACATCCTCACGCCGTCGACAGTCTCCAGAAGTGCCTGACACTGAAGGTGTAGTCCTCGCAGCTTGATCTTTCTCAGCGCAGCCATCTTCATGTTTACAGTTATATGAAAATGAGACATTAAGCCTGCAATGTGCGTTTTGTGCTTGTGACACTGACCTCATGAGAGCGAATACATTTAAAGGAATGCAGATATCAAGGCTAACCTAACTGTGTGGCAAGATTATCTCTGAAGAGGACTGTGAAAAGGAGATATTGTTGTTCTGTAGATGGCAAGAAATTGATTGGACAAGCCCTTTGACCCCCAAACTGAAGGGTATATTATTGTTATCTTGTCTTTTGGTTAAGTCTTTCTCTATATGTATTTTAATTCAAATCAATGGTAATATTACACTGTCTTTTTAAGGAATAATGTCATTTGATTTCATAATAGGTGCCATCATCTAAGCATATTGAAGACCCACAGTGCGTGTGCTCGCACATGCAAAAGGAGTATGGCTCCTCGAGTGTGTGTTACTTTACTGGAGAGCACCTTATCCTCAAGGCCTTGGCTGAGATTGGGACATTGGACATTAATATCATCTGTGTGAACCAGAGTACACCGCTGTATTTGTTTCCGTTGTGCATGTTCTCAGAGAATAAGCAACAGCATTTCGAAATCGTTTGTCACTGTGAGTTGGCATCAGGCTGTAAAGGAAATATCACTTTTCTATATAAAACAAACCATATCTTAAACAGACGAGGAACAAAAATGACAACATCCATTTTTGTTATTAACATCACTTGAGTTTGAATCTACATTTTGTCATGTCCAGCTCTGCTTCTTAGGTTATGTTTCATTGTCGGTCATGTCTAATTTTGGTATCACAAACTCCTGTTCTCCCCTCCCCCGGTGCCAGTTCGTCTTCGTCCTCTGTGTCAGGAGTTCCGGCCTTAGTGCTGCTAGTTAATTTGTGAATGACCTCGGCGCAGTTATTGACCTCACCTCTGTCTTCTCCCGTGTATCAGTCTGCCTTGTTGCTCTGCTGTGCACCGAACCTTGCTAATGAAGAGACTTTGATTCCTGAAAAAAAAAAACCCCCACCTAGTTGCCTTGTGGTTCATTTGGGTTAACATGGAAGCTAATGGGGACAAGGATCTTTTAAATACACAACACCACCTTCACATGAGCCGTTGAAGCTTTTAACATAGTTTTCTTTTGTCGACCTGCGGTTAATGTTACCTTTAACTGTAACTAAACTTCAGGTGATGCCATAAAGGTAGTTGATGTGACCAGAAGCTACAGTCTGGACTCAACCGTGACCTTTGTGATGTTTCACTGAAATAATTGCAATGCCAGATAAGCAACACTTCAGCACTGAATCAAGTATTTTTCAAGTGGTCGTAATGAATGAAGTCATGCCGGGGGGAGGGGGGGTTCTTGATCTCTCTAACATCCAATATTACTTGTGGTCACACCAAGTAAGACATCCAGTATCATGGTCATTGGGGAGACAGGACTCCAGTTGGGTCCAGATGGAAGCCAACATTCCTGATCCGTTACCTTTGGATTCTCTTATATTTATAAACTTGAATAAAATAAGAACCATGATGGAGCGTTCTTTCACTGTATTCATCACACTTTTAGCCCGGAGCCAATGGATTAAGAAGATTGGATTCACTAATTGTAGTTCTACTAACATCCACTCTCCTGTCCATCAACATCCAGACTTGAACAAACACTTAACATCGATCATATGCAAACGGACAAATTTAAACATCAACAAAACAATTCAAACATTTGTTTCATGATCTAAATCCTATTAAAATCATTCATCAATTTAGAACTGAATACGGCATAACTAACACATTTTTAAAAAATATCTGCATATTCAAAACGTTGTCCGTTCACTTATATGAAGCAGAGGATATATAAAGTCCTCCATTACAATCAAAGGTCAAATTGGAGAATTTCATGATATTCTGTCTGGAGAAGGTCATTCATCTTTGCAACTGCCATTAAAGATTTGGGTCTCGGATAAACATTAGTGAAAGAATTCACTTCTCATTTACGAGTAACAAAATTAAGGAAGCAAATTTTGAGTTCTGCCTCCCTCCTATAAAGATGCAGCTGTTAGACAAGAGAAGGAACATTTATGCATCTCTTTTGGCAATGCAATCTGTTAAAAAGTTTCTGGCACTTAATTCACTTCTTCACTACATCAGTTTTGGAAATAATTGGAATATAAATTAAACCTTTGTTGCTATTTATTAAACTATATGCCTGGGTTTCAATTAGATTAAAACAATGCAGAATATTAATTACTATAACATACTAGCTAAGAAATGCATATTTCTAGTTTGTAAAAATGAATCGCCTCCACCTCCTGGACCAAATAGCTGAAGTTTTTACTTAAGAGAGATTAACTTGAGAGAAACCTATGACCTAAAACCTGTGGTTCCCATTATTTTCTTGCTTAGACAACCCTTCTAAATGTGATCACTAATGAACTTGGATCATTTCTGGCACTGAGCTCCTAAAGATATACAGTAGTAATGAAGGACATATGATATCATCGTTAATGACAACAGGGTCAATGTTTTTTTGTGTGTTTTGTTTATTTTCTTGTTTAACGTATACTTCAGTATGAATGTGTATAGATATGTGTATATGTACAGTATGTGTATGTGGGTGTAACGTGTGTACACAAAAAAATATTGTCATCCATGTATGCCATTCAACGCTCATAGTTTTCTGTGTTTAATTTGTACAGCTGGTTGCGTGAAAGCAGGTCGTTGCTCTGTGTGTAGTGAGGGAGATACTCCGCATGTGTTCTTTGCAGTAAAAAGAGACAATGGAGAAAGAAAGCAGACTGATTAGGTGCGAGTTTGAGGTGAGCACCAAGAACCTGGTTATCACTCGGTGCTTACAGAGACAGGTTGTTAACGGCCACGCAACATGTCACATAATCAGAAACATGAATGTAGAATTGAGATGAGATAAAACAGCGTTCAGTCATGATTAAACGTCACAATTTGTTCTGCAGTTCCTGATATGTTTTTTAATTATTATGGCAATGATTTACATCCATACACAACCAGATGCATTACACCATCAACACACTGGATGCATTTCATTTTCAAAAAGATATTCAACACTTCAGTAACCTGTAAACTCTATGCGGTGATGCAGCCGGTGTGAAAACACGTGCTTCTTCGAAGCAGCCAGTGTGTTCCCACGTTATCCTCAACTCAACCTCTAAGGTCTGAGTGAGGATTTCGCACTTGGTGGCAGTATATGCCTTTTTCTCACATTTGTCACCTAACCAATAAGTCTGTAAATTAATAGATGAACAATAACACAGTTATGTGTTTTATGTCAAACAGCTTTTCAATTTTCATTTTAATGTTCTCAGTGTCCATTGGCATTACTTTCCATTAACCAGTTATATACATACTGTATTTACATTCCTGTTTCTGCTTTGAGTCTGAATATCCTGCAGCTTCACTCTGCGGTGTTTGACGTCCATCTTTCGCTCCGTGATATGTCTTAGAGTTCAAGCAGACTCCAGGGGTGACATACTTTAAAAATAGGTTGTTATTCTGTAAGAATAAATAAAAAGACAATTTGAGTGAACTGGACTTCAGTGGCTTTACTGTAAGGATGTTAACTGCCAACTAAATCAAATGCATCAATATAAATCACAGTGTAAAACAACATAACAAAATTAAAATCACACTAATATAAGTCCCAATATTTCCAAAATACAATAATACTATTCACTAGATATTTCCATTTACAATTAAGGCTAATCCCAATAAGCAGAAATATTCCATTATATAAAAAAAGGGTAAGCTTATAATAATGAATTCTACATAAAAAGGTATTTACAATGTTAATTCTAAATCATTTTACCACCTACAATTATGTAGGTATTATATAATTATTATATTATATCTGTCCCAATACAAATAATCAACTTATTCTCCTTTAAATATTAAATCCCAAAACAATCACATTTACAATGTTTCCATAATAAAATCTCCCTGTTCCTCTTTCTGCAGCACGGCAGCCTGTGCGCTCTCTGGTTGCTTAGCAGTGGTAAACTGTTGTAAACTGTGGTAAACTGTTGCGCTGTAATCGCAGTTAATCAGCTGTGACTCCAGCTCTAACAACAGAAACTACGACAAGTTAGCTAAACAATGATTAAAACTGTTGCAATTAAAATAATCAAATACAGAAAAATATAAAACCACAAAACACTGTAACATTAACTTGTACACACACACACATCTACCAGCGGAGCAGGACACCCCT
>NW_019525348.1:1134410-1135870 GCF_002814215.2 Seriola lalandi dorsalis
ACTGCCAAGGGATTTCAGATTAATTACAGAACACTGGCAAAATACTGTAATAAAATAAGTCCATCAGAGGTTGATGGAGATGCCAATCCCTGCCAGCATATCAAAAACCGTTTAGTTTTCAGTGAGGAGCAGGAAAGTCAGCTGGCAGAATACATCATGACGGCATCAGACATTTATTTTGGCCTCTCTCCTGTTGAAGTTCACAAACTTGCACTCACATATGCAGTCCACCATGATATCCCTGCACGCACAAACTGGGCAGAGAAGGAAATAGCCGGGGCAGACTGGTTCTCTGGCTTTTTGAAGAGACATCCCTCTCTTTCAATCAGGCCCCTGGAGGCTACCAGCGTTTTGCCTGTGCCAGTGGCTTTAATAAGCACAATGTTGGCCAGTTCTTCAATAACCTGGAGGAGGTGATGGCAAGACATCAGTTTGAGCCCCAGTCCATCCAATATGGACGAAACTTGTATTTCCACTGTCCATAAACCCAACAAGGTGGTAGCCAGGTGGGATCTTTGTCATCTGCAGATAGGGGAACCCTGGTCACCCTTTCCTGTGCTGTTTCTGCCACAGGGAACATTATTCCTCCCTAATCTACCATCTCCCAGAGTCAACTTTCATGACCATTTTTTTCAACTGCGCCCCCACAGGAAGTGCAGGAGGGGCAAATCCTAGCGGCTGGATGAAGGAGGAGCATTTTATGGCGCACACAAGGCGCAGCAGAGATAGACCATTTCTCCTGCTCCTTGACAACCACAACTCCCACCTATCAGTTGATGGATTCAACTATACCAAAGAGAATGGGGTTGTGATGCTATCATTCCCCCACATTGCTCCCACCGCCTGCAGCCTCTGGATTTGTCTGTCACTGGCCCATTAAAGAGGCACGTCAACACTTCCCTCAGCTGCCTGGATGTTGAGCGATCCAGCAAAAACCATGACCATTCATGACATCCCAAAAATTGTGGCTGCAGCCTTCCCTCTTGCCGTAAACATGGCCAACATTCAGTCAGGCTTCTGGGTGAGTGATATATACTAATAATGTACTTTTTTCTCTCTTTGATGAGTATCCAGTCTCTCAATGGCTCCGTGGAACGTCATAATAACATGACAGTGAAACAACAGTGAAGCTGTGTATACGTTTCAATCCCCAACGTTCAGTGATGGTTTGTTCGGTGAATGGAACTATAATAAATAACTGTGCGCAAAACTCAAACATGAAATAAAATGTGTAGGGTGCTGCTTCGTCATTCTATTATTGGTAAATATCACGACCGGCTCATCCATTTGTGCCCCGTTCTCCTCTGTCAATTCTCTAATATTGTATTTCTGTCAAGTGCACCTCTCACATGCGGCGGCCACAGGTTTTTTACCCCTTGTTAATAAACTCTCCTCAACCCATGGCAAGTAAACAGCTTCTCTACTTATTAATTCTATTTAGATTAAAAAAAGTAACTTTT
>NW_019525348.1:1135890-1159058 GCF_002814215.2 Seriola lalandi dorsalis
CCCCCCCCCCCCCCCCCCGACAAACCCCAACAGACGTCACCTGACAACAACCACTCGCCTCCATTTGAAACATTAAGCTAACACTGACAGTTACGCATTTAACATGTATACAGAATAATCTAAAATACATAACAATACACAAAACAGACAACACTTATGACCGTTTTTACCCAATTTTACCCACCTGTAAGAATAAATGTAAAATAAATGAATGAGATCTTTAAAAATGAAATATATATACATGTAGCCTATAGATATAAAATAACACATTTAAAGAGCAACATATTAAACGAGTGGACGATTAAATACATATCTTATTTGCCACAAAGGCAACATGTAATGAATTATAAGACATTGTTGTCTTTAAATTCTGCATTTTATAACATTACAGCTGCCTTCGTTCCTTGTTTGTAGCATTTTATGCAGCTAACCAACTGCAGAGCTCGCAGTCTGCTTCCTGTTTACATCATCAAAGATAGGCCCACTGTACATGAAAACTCTGAGTGGCTTGACAAATAAAGGCACAGATCTATAGCATTTTATAATGTTTAGGCAACTCAAATATTTTGGTTATGTTCAGGGAAAGATCATGTTAAAAAGAAAAACAATGTTGACCATCGGTAGCACACAGGATGTGAACCATGCTGTGTGGTGTCAAAGTACTGCCTACTCTTCTATCTTTGCTTCTGGGAAACAACAGTCAGTACTCAACCAACAGAGGTCACTTGTCAGGATTTGACATTTGTCATTTTGAGTTTTTGAACAAATGATGAATACTGTTGTTTCTCTGCTGCTGATCGTTTGCTTCCTTCATCCTTTGCTTGTCTCTGGCTCAATACGTTTTGCTCTTTTCCTCTTTCCTTTCCTCCTGTTCTCTTTCTCCTACTTTACCATTTCCTCTTCATCATCCTCACCCCCCCTTCACCTCCCTTATTTGTCATCCTTCTCTGTCTCTCTTCCTTCACACTCTTTCCTTCTTTCTCCGATTTATTTTAGTCTTTCATTCTCCCATACCATGTTCCGTCCTCTTTTTCCTCTCCTCCCCACCACCTCGTCGCTCCCTCCCTCCCTCCTCCTCTGTGGTCCTGCTGTGTTCCTTCTTTATTTACCACAGGAGCTGCTGGCTTTTCCAGCAGGCGTTGACGCATTAGGCTCTGATGGATAGGTATGCCAGTGGATGAGTGTGATAAACGGTGAGGTGATGGATAGATCTGCCGGGGTGGTGGAGGCATCACAAGGCAGTTTTGCTGCTTCGCAGCTACTCCCCAGGCAGCGGGAGGGCCTGAGGGCGGCCATTTTGTGCCAAGCCACGGGCCCCTAATGGAGGAGCCGGGGCCTAATGAGGCCAGATGATTAGACAGCATAAAGACGGGGGGTGGAGGGGGGCGGTAACCTGACTTCAGAAGAGGTAGTGTGGTGTTACTGAAGTAATTCAGCAACAGTACCTTCATTTACAACACACAGACATCAGATGCCGTATAGTTGAATAATGCAGTGCTGTTTGTAGAGACATGAACCTGGAAAGCTTACACATCATGAGTGTAACATACTACCTGCATTATCACTGAATGCTGCCACTAATTATAAATCACTGAAGCAAAATTGTTGGTTACAAATGTGATTCATACAGTACAAGGTTGAAATGGGTATTTTAGACCAGAGGCTTGACATTATTGTTGTTGTATGTACACACGTATAATGTGACGGGTTCACAATCATTACAGTCATTAAGCCTCATGAACTGGGGGAATTCATTGGGGCCGCACCAATAATATCAAACATGCTTGATATTTAGGAGTTAAACCTAGATTATGATTATATCTCTGTAAGGACAAGTCTACAGCGGTATATGTGTTGCCTGGCAACGATAAACATTCTAGCTCTTGAGGCTAACGTTAGCAGTTCAAATCTCACCTGCAGCTCTCACTGAAGAATGGATAACCTGTGTGGCCGTCTGTTGTTTTTTGTTAGTTTTTTTGTCAGCCTCGGCAGTCTTCACATCTGAAAGGATTTAATGTATCGGAGAGGGTCTATTCCCAGCACCACATCTAAGAAACATGTCCCCCACAATACCAACAACCAGCTTCATTTGAATAGACCTCCCAGCTACTTGTGCCTCTCCTGTAACCTGTGCACCATGCACCGTGCGCTTGGCACCAAAATACCACAATTTCAATCACATAGCATCCAACCAAAGCTAATTTCAAAATCAGGAAACCCAAACTGTCTGATCTTCGCTTACGCTGGTCATTGCACTGCCACGAAAACAGGCCCAAGTCTTTTTTTTGTCAAGCTGAGTTTAAACACGTCAGGTTCATGACTCAAGTCCGCTCATTTGCAAATAATTACAACATATGATTACAGAAATGATTGCTATAACCATGTGACCTGCCACCACGAAGGTGAAGGTTGGGTTGGATTTGGGAAACTGTTCAGGAAACATTGTGGTCTCGTTTAAAAGAAAGTAACACTGACAGCTGGAAGTAGACAGGTGGCATCCTTTGTCAAAGTCAATTGCATTGGTGACACTCCCACTTTGTTGTCACTCACAAATAATAATTATTTGCACAGCTCTGTCAGGAAAATATCATTTCAGGAAATACATGTTTCCTTTCTCATCCTCCATATCCGTCTTTTTGTTTTCTGTCTATTTATGTTTTTGACAAATATTTCCAAGTCTTTCTCGCTCTTTTCCATGATGATGGATCATTTGGGCATGACACGTCATACTCGATTGGTCTTTACTGTAAAACCTCAGGAAAATCCCAATCCAAATGTTTCCAGAATATTTCTGTTTTGAGTTTTCATCCAATTGGTGGGTCTGTTTCCTCAAGTCTGATTAGAATTAAGTGTCCTGTGTCTAATATTCAATCACACTGTATCCAACCAAGTGCATTTAAAGACATATAAATCTATTTTCGTTCTAAAATACAATATCGTTTTTTATTTACTGAGATTTGAGTTAGTTGTGGTCTCACTCTGCGTCCTCCCTGTGGCCCACTTCTCCTTCTCCTGTTGGTTGTATTGACGTCGGTTGTCCAGAAGAGATCGCTCTTGTCCTGCATTTGGGCTGACTCTCTGTCACTTCTCTGGGCCACAGACTGAGGAGGCCTGTCACTGTGTGTTTGTGCTTTTTTATGTTTTAATTGCAGAGGAATGAGAGAGTGAGAAATAAAAATGTCACCTTGTGCAGGTGGAGTGTCAGACTTGTGAATATTTGAACGCAGAACCTGAGACACACACCAGTCAGAGTGTCTGATCCAGGTAGACCAGCAGAAATAAGATTCTTCCCACTTCTAATCATATTGCACATTGAAGAGTAAAAGAAAGTGACCCATTCAAATGATGATCACTAGACCAGCAGAGCCTGACTGAGCTGTATTGTAAATGAATCTCCATCAATAAAACATCAATATGGTTGCAGGTAATCTAAAATTATTGAATCTTAATATGAATCGTAATATCTTGAGATGCTGGAGCAGATTTCCATACAAAAGTCATGCTCAGAGACACATTAATATAATTTAAGGCTCCATAAATCCAGCTGCTTTGTTTTGATGTAGAGACAACAAATTCTTAATAAACCTCCACCACTCTTTGGACACAAGTGTCAATCAACATGTTTTATACGTCTCCAATGCCGCCTATAAAAAGTCACTTTTCCAAACACTATGCTGATATCATTCCTACCACTATGGTTCACTTATGAGATTGAATGTTAATATCTAATAGCACTTCTTACATGTGACAGTCATAAACATGTCAGCCTCTGGACATTTAATGTGATGATAGCTCGGCTGCTGCTACAGGAAGCTACCATCAGCCTGCTGGATTTAGTATTCATCTTCTCAACCGGCCACTTTAGTAAATAAGCTAACCTTAACTCTTTAAGCATTATGTTGGACATTTTTCACTTGGCAGATTTTCAATTACAGTCCTCTACTTGTAGCTGCTGCAGCGTTAGGGGTCAGCTGCTTTGCTCAAGGGCACATTAACAGGATTCATTATGAAAGAAACCATTCAAAACTTGGGAGATACAAGAATATCGATACCAGTCTAATGTCTGTGTGTCTAATACAAAGCTGGAGCCGGACATAAACTTACATTAGCTTAGCTTAAAGACAGCTAGCCTGACCTTTCCAGATGTGTAAAAACACAAATTGTTGCCTTAGAGAGAGTTATGTGTTGGAACAACAGCCAGGCGTAGTGACTGTGCGCAGATTCCTAGAGTCTGAGGTTGCCAGGTTTGTTACCATGAGGAATGTGCAAAGACCTTTATTAAAACCAGTACTTTCTGGCAACCAATGCCGACACTATAACCGGAGATGAAACACAGAAGTCCTGGAGGGACAGATTGATGTCAAGAAATAGTTTCAGGACATAACCACCTCTAAAACCACAATTTCCCATTTTCACAATTCAATTCTGTACAATTCTATTGTCACCAACTGTCATTTTCAGACTGTCCTGTAAAAAACAAGCTCATAGGTCATCTTTGCAGCAGGTTATTATGACCCATAGTTATGTTTTGTTGCTAGGCAACATCTAGTGGTCGTAGTAATGATGACAGGAACAAAGGGAAAAGTGCGGTGACGTAGTATAAAGAGAGAAAAAGTCCACGTCAGGAGGAGGTTGTGGTGGATGGATGAATATGACACAGGAGAGCGGTGTTCCATTCCCACGTGAAAGTAGCAGTTTATGTTGTTTCTATTATCCGTGACCGTTCAACAAAGTTAATCACGTTGTTATTATTGTAACCATGACAACAAAGATTGTCTAATATTGAGAAAGTACTTATTGTAACCCAAATCATAATCTTTTCCGAAACCTAACCGAGCCAAGACCGTTATTATAGTAACCATGGCGACAAAAGTAGGTTTGCCACTGTTGGTACAGTCCGTGTGTTTATTATTGTCACCATGACAACCAAGTTCCGGTACGCCTGCTGCTGTAGGGGCGCTAATTCAGGAGACACTCCTATGGGTCGTGTGTGAGGGTTAGAACAAACGACCTGTGTGGTTGTTCAGGTCGGAGGAGCTGTTGGTCATTTTTACAGTTCTGTACAATTAAAACAAATGAGATACAACATTAAAGTAGCTTTAGTAGACATTGGGTGTGGCAAAGCTAAGCTAGCTGTTTCCTCCAGTCTTTATGCTAAGCTAGGCTAAAAAGCATCCAGTTACATTCTGAAAGAACACTCTGTCCCCTCTGGTTGCCTGGCAACGTCACATTAATTCACACATTATGGTGAAGACCCACTGGAAGCAAACAAATTGCACATCATCGCCTCTGCCACTGTTCCCAATTAATGTGACTTTGTGTGTATAGGTTGCCTTAGCCAGTGGATCTTTGGGTGGGTTTTTTTTTTATTAACTTTTCCATTCAGCTCATTTTCCATTTCCTGCTCCAAAAGATGGAGAATCACTGATCTTACCAGCAAGGAACATTCAAAAGGTGGAAATCAGCAACGATCAAGATCTTCTCCTCCACAGACACTCCTCAGGTAAATATTAAACTTCCTGTCACACTTCTACATCGCTTTTCTTGTATTTTCTGTCAAATCAATACAGTCTTTCACCAAAATACATCCTCATTTTCAATCTTATGCAAATTTTTGCATCACTGTACAGTCCTGCATCACCTGAATTCCCATATTGTCCTACAAAGCAAATTGCTTCCATCTGATTGAAAAGTGATTGAGGTGAGCCTTGCTGATCTTTGCTGAAAGAAAATCCCAGTTGCAAAATGTGTCACAAATATTTTTTATAGGTCAGGAATAGTGTTACTTATTCGGACGGACAGACAGACAGACAGACAGATAGATAGATAGATAGATAGATAGATACATACATAAATAGACACCTTTCGTTTATTTTTCTTGCTGTCTCATTTCCTTCTTTCCAGCATTTTTTCCTCTACAAACCCCTTCCCCCATTTGAGCACTTGAGCACTGAGAAGACATCCAGGCACACACATGGAGAGAAATGCTGTCACACGCAGACAGACACAGTGTGTGTGACGACGAGGTAACTTTTTGTGGCGGCTAGCTGTGAAGAGACCCGCCTAATTAAAAAGATCATGAATATTCATGAAACACTTGTACTTCTACAGCTAATTACATATGCAGAGAGGTTTGGTCGCCAGCGCTGGTGTGAGTGGTCTGATTCAACCCCGACACACTGACAACTCAATAAAACCCAAGCCGCAGTGTCTCAGTCTGTTGCCTATGTCACAACTCAAAAGATGTATATGTGTTAATGTGTTTATAAAAGCGGAACAATCTAACACAGAATTTAGGGTAAAATAAATCAAATGGATTTCTTATTACCTGAATATCCTGTTTTCAAATGACTCTCATGTGAGGGTTGTCTGTTTTGGAAACTGTCTTTTCTGTTTTTTTGATGATTTTTTAATGTAAATGTAATGTAATTTTACTTCACCAAAGATTACAATAAAGCATAGGATGGCTTTCTGGACTACTATTGAAAACCAATAAACCAAAATTGGACACCCTAAACCCCATGCAAACCTTAAGGGCCTCACATTGGGACCTCAAGTCACAGTAAGGGTATATTGGGCTAGTACCATACAGCATTAAGGCCTATTCACACAAGAAAGTGGACCAGCTAAGTTGATCTGTAAGTGGCTCCAGAAGCTTGAAGATGTAGTGACTTTTTTGTTTAGCTGGCAAACTAATGACTTATTCACGTGATACATGAGTTTACATCAACATACAAGTCATAATTATGACTAGGAAACATTATTTTGTTATACGTGACTTGGCATTTAAAGTACTACTCCACCGATTTAGCATTGTACTCCTGCAACATCGTTGGACAGTTTAAAAAAGCAGATCCAGAGATGTGTTTTTCACTGCATGCATTCTTCTTCATCTGCAAAACCTGGCCCCTCCTTGACCCACAATACAACTCAACCACTAACGGTTCTGTCAGAGATTTCGAGTGTGTTATGCTAGTAGCGACTAATGTTGCCTGGAGTTTCAAGCAGCGATAAGGAGTGGGCTACTCAGGTCTTTCTAACTTCACACCCTCAGATTTCTTTCATTTTCAAACTTGTAGTCATCAGACTCAAGTGACATCCCTTATTTTCGCAGAGCTCCCTCTGGAGGCTTTATACAACTTTGTATGTGCAGTAGTATTCTCCAACACCTATAAACAGACTTTGATTTGTAAAATCATTGCCATTCTTATTCTGTCTTGTCTTGTCTTGATTTATTTGTTTTATTCATTTACTTTGTGTCTTATTACTCCGTAAAGCCGCCTCAGGTACCCTTTAAAAATCGAAATCATTATTATTATTATTATTATTAATAAAATTCCCCTTTTGTAAAATGAGATTGCCTGAAAATCAAACTATCATGAATGCTTCATTACTGTCTGAGTCCAATGTTTCAAGGTTAATTAAACCTAAATGTAATACTATATTATCAATACATAGTTTTTGATCCTCACACAACCAAATCTGCAGTTTTAGGCTAAAGTACATCTATCTTCAAACAGACACTTCATTCAAGACACATTTTTGTTGCATTGACTTGTCATTTCTGATAACCATGCCTCTTTTATAGAGCAGATAATAGACTGCATCTTGTTTAATGGCGCAATCTTGCGAGCCAAAGTTGAATTTGAAGCGAAGGCTCAGATTTACTTCCCTTATCCTGGTGATTTTGTTAAATGAATTGATTTGGTCTGAAATAATTGATTAATTAATCTTTTAATTACTGTGTGACTGAACCTATAGATAACTATATGTCCTGTGTGGGGGAAAAAAACATTCAAAAAGGAAGATGTTAGGCTCATTTATGACGTCATTGAACGAACTCAATTCCACAGCACAATTTTCTTGTTTCCTTTTATATCCACACAAATCACAGTTTAACTTTCAATTTCAAATGAATATGATCAAGAAAATTAAAAGATCACAAAGCTACACAAGACTTATTGCTGAGATTCATGGACACTGTCAACTTCTGTGAAAAAAACTGCAATAAATTACTCAGTAGATAATTGCTAAAGGGCAGATGATAAAGAAAAAAACAAAAACAAAGGCAGGATTTAAATGGAGGAAAGAGATAGAGTAAAAAAAGAGAGAGTAACACCGAAACGATGGAGAAAGTGGTGATGGGAATTGCTGTGCAAATTCTGATAGGTCTACTAATCACCACTTTGCCCTACCTAATGTGGAGCCCCTGTAGCAACAGAACATGTTTTATTCACTAACTTATTCCATCCCTGTTCACACTCACTGATGGTTAGCACATGATAGCGCTGGTAGCATGGCAGGAAGAGCCTCACAAGCTAAGAGCTAAAGATAGAGTAAACTGCAAGAAATCTTAGATGATGAGATCCTTGACCCACCATGTACAAAGTACAAACGCTTCCCAGCTGTTTTAGAGGGAAGAATCACCATTTTGTTGAGCTGCTAACTGCTCACTGGGCATTAGATGTGACTCAGACGACACCGCTTTTTGTAAGACGTCAGAAGTTGTAAACCACTGGTTTAATCTTTACCGATGTGTTGTATTTTGAAAAGCTTGTTGTGCTAGAGGTCAGCTAGAAGAGCCCACCCCTTCTCAGCTCCATAGCTGTAGAGAGGGCAGCTCAAAGCCAGGGTGAATGTAGGACTTGGTATCGACCAAGAGCTGGAGACACAACTGCCTCTAAGCTTAAACAAATTCTTAAGATTAACCCTCTGCAAACATCCAAAAGCCTGATTAAGG
The DNA here is from genome assembly GCF_002814215.2 of Seriola lalandi dorsalis. Taxonomy (NCBI): domain Eukaryota; kingdom Metazoa; phylum Chordata; class Actinopteri; order Carangiformes; family Carangidae; genus Seriola; species Seriola lalandi. Next base: position 1,144,631 of record NW_019525348.1, read on the forward strand.
CCGTCATACAGAAGCACAGAGGTTCACCACAGTCACAAAAAGGTATTTGGAGTTTGATTAAGGATGAGACAAAGTGAGATTCTGTACAAGGGTCAACGTCAGGTATAGGCTTATAGGACAAGGGTTAGGGAGGGGTAGGGTTACTACAGCAACTGTAATAATGTTGCCTACCAATACTGACCCACTCCAAAAATTCAATACTTCTCCTCCTTCCTTCTGGAAGTTTCTCCATCTCCACACAGGATCTCTGAAGCTCAGCCACAGTAACCACCAGGTTCCTGGTCGCCTCTCTTTCAAATGCCCTTCTCCCCTGATTGTTCAGTTTAGCCGAGCGGCTAAGAGGAAGAGTCCCGGTAGTTCCCGACTTCTTTCATTTGTGGATGTACCAAATGTAAAACTTCAATAAGCTATTTTATAAAGGAAATCTTTTAACTTTTATCTGGCACTTTCATTCAGCTATTCTTTTGAATGCTATGATTTAACTATGGTACCATTGCGCAGTAACTCCATGGTCGCATTATTTACAGCAGGGACCTGTAACGAGTAATGGAAATCACTGCAGGAATCAGAAGGACACACTGAGGATACAGAGGAGGAATGAAGCTACAAGGGAAGAGAGCTGGGTCCAGACAACAGAGACTGATGGACAAGAGGAGATATAAGTCTGATCTGCCCTCTGTCCTCATGAGCAATGTAAGATCACTGGACAACAAGATGGACAAGCTAACTGCCCTAGTGCGGAATCAGAGGGACTGCTGTGAGTGTAGTCTACAGAGACACGATTACATGAAGATACTCTGGATCCCGTCGCAACCATCGACAGCTTTCAGACAGCTCAGACGGACAGCAATAACAAAAAACAACTGCTTTCCTACAGTATTTCTGTCTTAAACTTATACAGAAGCCTACATGGTATTCAGAAATACAACATTATAATCTTACTTTGCATAAAATCCAGTTCCTTTCGACATCTGTAGGTACTTGAGGCTATAAATTTAGCATTTTTCAGGCAGTACTGCCGCCTTTTGTTTCTGTTTTTAAATGGCCATACTCCTCACTGAGATCCATTGACTTCTGTTTACTTTCATTTCCATGAAGACTCCTTAAAGCAAAGTGAAAAGTGTTGGCACATGACAGACTCGGAAAAGGTGCATTTTAACATTCAACACTGAACCTAGGTAAAGATTTAACTGAGGTTTGTTCATTGTTTTAATTCTCTTTGTAAGACATACTGGCTGAAAGCAAAGTTCCTGACAAACATACTGTAAATGTGCAGGACATGAGGAACGAAGTGGGGCATTACAGAGCATATTTAAACATGCACTAATTATTTCTGCAGTTAGTGGTGATGTGTTAGTGTGTGTGTGTATGTGTGTGTGTGTGTTTGTGCCCACTGAGCATTTTGAGGGGGACATGCTGGCCATATGGAAAAGACAATGACGCAGACTAATTTAAACAGAACAAAGAAGAGAAGCGCCGGAACCATAATTAGAACACTGATTAATCAGCTGATAATTTTATCTTGATTAATGTGACTGATTTTCTCTTCATTTTGACCCTAGCCAGTCAGGCCCGGTCCAATTAAATTTAAATTATGCGTCGGAATCTGTCCAGTCCACCCCCACCCTCCCCTCCGCCATCCCTCCCCTCCGCCATCCCCAAACACACAGACACCTTAACACACACATGCACACAACAGCATGAATCAAAGCATAAGCACACACTTGCACACACAACGTAAACCTTGTTCTTTCTTTATTACACTTACATGCAGCTTCCTCGGAAATTCTGTCTCAGGCCACAACTAAAATCTTTTTTATTTAAAAAAAAGTAAATACTAGTCATATCTAGTCATATTTTTTTCTCATGTGCCAAATGTATGTGCAGCCTGTAACGGTTGCCTCTGTTCATTTTCTTATTTTTCTTTTTTTTTTGTAATATTTGAATTTAATTTCTGGTAGTAACTTATTTAAGCTGCACAGTGTCTAAACATGCTAACAGAGACAGTTCCACTCTGGTTTTTCACTGTGGAATCGCTTCTTTCACACAACTATCTTTTTGAATGCTATCATTTAGCTATGTTACCGTCATGCAGCAACTCCACAGTTGCATTGTTTACAGCAGGAACCATATGATCACGCTGACACTTGCTGGCATAGCAACCAGTAACAGACATCCTTGCAGAAATCAGGAGGAGGACACACAGATTCTGTCTGACTGTCGGAGAAGAGGAGATATAAGCCCTCATATACCTGCTCCAATGTGCCCTCAACCACCTGGACAGGCTGGGGGGTGTGGCCTGAGTCATGCTCTTTGATTTCTCCAGCACCTTGTGTTAAGAGTACCAGAGTGTGGTGGACACTTTTGTGGACTGGTGCGAGCTGCAGCTGTCGCCTGTCAAAGAGCTGGTGGTGGAGATCCAGGACTCGACGATGGTAGGGTGTACACTTGGAGAGAAAACTGGACTGGACCAGGAACCCTCTCTACAGGAATGGCCTGAGTCAGCTCTTTTTTCTTCTAAAGGCTCTGGTCCTTCAAAGTCTGTGCCACCATGCTGCGAATGTTTTTCTACACCGTGCTCTGGTGGGGCAGAAGACTGAGGGTGGCCGACCCAACAGGCTCCGCAAGCTCAGTCCTGGGGGTGGAGCTGGACCATCTGTGTGTAGCTGCAGAGAAAAGGATGTCAAAGCTACTGTCCATCATGGGCATCATCTCCCTCCCGGACCACAGTGCTCTGGTTACAGAGGAGCATGTTTAGCCAGAGACTCAGAGTGACTAAGTGCTCCACTCAACACTCAAGAGGTCCTTCCTTCCTCGGCCATGCAGTACGATATCTGCATATCTCCATCAGTACGCTTAAAAATCGTTGTAGACACTTGTGCAGTCAGCTTCCTTCTTAATCCATGTGTAGCTCATTCCATATGAATAAAACTTACACCATACCATGCCACATATGAGTACATAGCAAAGGTCTGATTGTCAGGGACAATGAGAACATTTATAAACCATAAGAGATCAGAAATACCACTGCATAGATCAAACTCACTATAACTCACTAAAAGTAAAAGAAAAATGGGATGCAGTTGACCCTCGGGTTGCACTCCTCCAGCCAACTCATTTCTGTGATGCCCCCACGGTGGCAGGTGCATTTATTCTGTCAATTAGAGGAAGAGGGAGAAAACAGTTGGACAGCTAAATGAAAGAGGAAATGCTGGTCTACTTTTCTCTCTCTTCATCTGTCCCTTGTTCCCTCCCCTCCTCTCTGGCTGTCTTTTTATTATTGGCCTTGGCTCAACTGACTGGCTCCTCGCCAAGGCCTGCCGAGTGACTTTGGACACGGCTGCCAATGCATGCAAACCCCGCGCCACGCAGCCCTGCCGAGCCGATCATCATGTGCCAGCGCTGGCGGAGGCGCGGCGGTTGGAGGGCGGCGCTGCTGTCGTCCGCGGCCCAGGTCTCCTGGGAGAGAGCACGCGGGGCGAGGGTGTTAATGCTTTCAGATCTGGTTAAGACCAGGGTGACAGCTCTGTTACCTGGGTGGGAGGTGGGAGGAAGGAGGGTGGAGGGAGTAAAGGGCATTTACCTCCCTCTCAACATTCAGACATCTGATATAAACCACTGCACACAGGCAAAGGCTGTGAAGGATACATTTATTCAACACTACATGTTTATACAGATGTACTGTATGCTTGAAACTATGTGAAAATACTACAGGCTGAGTTTGGTGCCATGTGTTCTGAATTACCTTATTTCCTATTAATCATTTGTCTGATGTTGTGTTGTCTTATTGACCAGACCTCATTAAATCATATATATATAAGGATGTTGAGTTTACTAGTATTTGGTAAAACTTCCAAATAAGCACAGACATAGATTATAGGTAACCTCTGTATTGTAACCATACTCATAGTTAATTATATTATAGTTTCCTTAGTTAATTCCCAATATTTTCTCATAGATAATGTTTACTACAACTTTTACTACAAATCTTATTTTTGACTTTTTAGGATAATATTAACTGTAATTAAAATTATAGATTAATTTAAATTTTCTAACCCAAAAAAAAAACAGTGGATACATCTTTTAGACCTGAATATTCAGGCTGCAGTCAGCCTCACCATCCTTCTCCAATAATGTAGATCAGCCGGTTTGTAACCTGAGAGGCAAAACCCAGGGCAAGAAATGTGTCACAGGTCAGAAAACACTGAGACACAGATTAAAAGTTCAAATGGTTCACCTTTATTTAAAGGTACAGCAGGAACACAGTCAGTCCAAACACATACACAACGATGGCAAGACAGACAATCGGGCAAAGTGTCTCAACAGCTACGGGATTGCCATGGCAGTTTGTACAGACATTCATGTTCTCCACACAATGAATCCTGCTGACTGTTGTGATCCCCTGACACAGTGAAATGTCTCAGTAACTGCTGGATGGATTAGCAGATTGGTGCAGACATGTATGACTGACTGACCTTTCATCCAGTACCATCATCAATACTTTAGTTTATGAACAGATACCTTAAAGCTTCACGATAGTCCCGTCAGCCTCAGCTGTTCTTTTTGCTTCATGCTAATTACCTTAAGCTAAGATGCTAACAGTGGTACACACTGATGAGGTTTACAGAGTTAACACATATGAAAACCAGCATCCATATTATATATTATTCATTCTTTAAATTCTAATTTTTCATATCTTTGCTCACTCACCACTTCCTGTAATATCATGAAATCTCACTACCTGTAAAGATATGTAATATATGATATATACTCTCGATATCAAGAGTGATGTTGCCATATACATCACCTACATTATCACATATAAACATCCTCAGCATATATGAAGAGTTTAATAAGTTTATAACATATATGAAATACTCATAAGGTACTTAAAAAGTATTTGTATATGTACATACGTATGTCACAAATATCTATATGGTAATTATTAATTATTTAATGGTATAACATGTTGCGTATCCATATATGTTAATAATATTAAATCATATATATTATATATATATTTTTATATATGCAAGTTTCTTAAAACAACATATACTGTATATAAAAATTCTATATGCTGATATATATCTTTTTTAAACTGACAGGGTTTGGGATGGATATCTATGTACGTAACATATGTCAACAATAAAAGCTTACATACATAAACATACATATTTGTAAAGGCTGGATATGTATGTCAATATATGAAATGATTCCAATTTCTAATAGGTTTCATATATAATTGTTACATGTGCTATGTCATAAATGGAAATTAAATATATGTACATATATTACATTTGCGGATTGGTAGTAACGTAACATGATGATCACTCTTCTCGAAAAACATGGTAACAACTGCCAAAAACATCTCTTAACACTTTCATTGTCACAACATGATAAATGACTCTAACATGGGAGGACAGAGAGCTTCATTCTGACACCACCTCCTGGCAAGTTATTGCATTAACTGTATTTCATCACAACTAAACATCAGCAAAACAGCACAAACTAATCTGGGACCTCAGCTTTTATCTAAACAGTGTTGTTTTCTTAACATTGGCCACTCCAGCCTCACAAGCTTGACTTTAGACTCTTGTTTATACCCACACTATTCTGCTAATCAATATTACTATTATATATATATCATATATTACATCATATTACTTCCTTTACTGTGTGCATGGAATAAAATCGGACAGTTTTTCTTTACAGATTTCTCTTTTACACTCAACGTAGAGTGGTCTCACAGTTATGGGAGGCTACTTATTAAAATAAAAAGTCTTTTGAAATAGCTAGCTTGCATCTTCTGCTTCCTTCACTGTCAGTGGTCATTGGGTTTTCCAGAGAAATAATGTTGTCTTCTGTCAGCCCCTCCATACCTCCTGTTTGAGGTCCTAGTGTTAGTGTGCCAGCCTGGCTAGGCGATAAATAAATGATGAAATGTGAAATGAATAAAAACATGAATGACTGTGGCGATGACACTGTGTGACAGCCCAGAGATGGGAATTAGGAGCCAAAGCGGCGCTAAAGCTGGGTTATTGGGCAGAGGCCCCACTAACGAGCCGTGAGATTGAGTTTGACACGACGAAGAACAGGTGCTCATTTATTTTCCCAAATAAAGCGACTGCGCCAAAACTCACCTGTCCAAAATAACACATAACAATGTAAAGCCTTTTTACTGCTAAGGTTTGTGTGATTACAAAGCAACCTAATTAAAACCATTATTTCTTCAGGAGTGTTTGTGTTTATGTCTGGCTGTACACCGGCTAATCCAGCTTGATACCATCCTTGACATTCTTCAGATGTTGTTGGACGCCTTCCGGCGTTGTACCGGCATTTTGCCGGCCGCAGGTGTGGCAGTGTGGGCAATAACAAGCACTGAGTAATTACCACAGCCATATCCATAACAGCCCTAAACCCCTAAAGTGCTAAAGTGTGCTCAGGGTAACCCTCTACCACCACCTCCCTCCATCCTCTCCTCTCTCTCCAGCTAAATCATAGAACTGGGCTTGGGTCCAGGGGCCTCAGTGCCGCTACCCGCTTTCTGGCGGGGAGGGAAATAAAGCCAGCCGGGCCCCTCGGGATGCTCTAATGTCTGCGTTAATTGTGAGTTATGGGAAAACATGGCGAGAGCACAGGGGTCAGGCCTGTCAGTAATCACACTCTTCAGGCAGAATTTACCACAACGCTTCCTGTTTATCCCCCCATCAACGGAGAAGAACACAAGGAAATTAGCATTAGCACGCCGATCTGTTTCTATCACACACCCCCAACTCCACCCCCCCCCTCTTTATTTTTGTCCTGCTCATCTCAATCCTTCCTGGCTAGGATCTATCACCCTCCTGGTTCCAGTATGAGTTGGAGTGGACCAAAATTTGACAGCAAGTCTTTTTTTTTCCAGCAGCTTTGGGAAATATAAGATTTTATAATACCTCTGAACAGGGTTATACAGTGATGTTCATTCATTTAATGAGAAAAACTAAACTCTCTGGCTCAAAGGTGAAATGAGAGCAGTAATGATTCTCATGATGGGCCATTTTTCTCTCTGAGTCATTGCACACCCCGAACCCGGTGTCGATGTCCCAATCTCTCATTAGAGTGTCAGTACAGAGCCAGATTAGCTAAAACAGACGGTGTCACACTGAGCAGGGAGCCAACTTCCATGTCATAAAATCAGGATGGAAGCCAGTTAAAAAGCCAATAAGTGAGGGATATTCCTTTTAATATAAAATCTATGCAATGAGCAATTGAGATGATATAGGACATCAGAGGTGGTACAGTACAATGTAATGCTGTAATAATTTCTCTGTAATCTACAATTAAAATTTCAATAATCCTTTTACAATTACCAAGGGAAAAAAAAATACTTTCACACCTTTAAATTCCCTGAAACTCCATTCTTACTGTATTTTATACTTTGTTATCTTCCTCATGGGAAGATAATTTACATATGATACATGATCAATTTCTCTGGTTGGAAGAATTAGCTCTACATTGATGAGAGATGGTGGAAAGAAGACTAATTCTGTCAACTGTGTAGCGGTGTGCTACTGCTATCATTATACAGTATGACAAGATTAACCAACTATTATACAACCCAGTGTTATTTGGTTTCCAAATTATTTTTATTTTTTTAACTTTTTAATATTTATGGGTTAGTATGAGTATAGTTGCAATTTGGAATTTCAATATAACAACATATCTAGACATCTAGTCTAGAGCATGGACTATATATAAAGATGGACGTAGCCTCTGTGACTTCTCGCACAGGTTTCTTGGTAGTGCCTGACTCCGCCCCTAATTCCAAGGTAATCCAAAAACGCAAACTGTTTTTGTACCAGGCTGTTAACATGTTTATTTCTGCTGTAAAGTTGGACATTTTAACATGAGAACATATCGGGATTGACTCACTGTTGGAGCCAGACTCTAGTGGTCATTAGAGGATTTGCAGGTTTTGACACTTGGGTGTTGGCTTCATTTTTCAGTTTGCTGCTTGGTTTATAAATTACTACAAATTTGTTCTGGAATTATTGAAAAGTAATGAGTATAGTCATGTGCACCTCAATGCTTGAATCTGCTTTAGAAAACTCCTCCTGGCTCTGATGTGCTGATTTCATTCGGACATGGTGGATCCTTGCAAATGGCATAACAAGCACTGTGACAGTTTCAGCAAATATGACAAAACGTTTAGTTATAAAAGTTATCAGCTGAACATTTAACTGCAAAATAATGTTATTGTTTAGAAATTGGTACGTAATATTACCTACACACGATTAATATGCAATAGAAACAGCATTAAGCTGCCACTACAAACAGTTAAATTAAAACAGAGAGTGCTTGAACACCATGTTGTAAATGTCATATATTCATGTCAGATACTGTATTTGTTGTGTGCTTCAAGGCTCCTACACCTGTGCTGCTGCTGAGTGGGAACCCCTTCAGTGCTGATTGTGAAGTGTCGCTTCACATGGATGGGAGTTATCATTGGAAAGCCAGATGACATCTCAATGGGAGTTGGTGCCCCACTGGGAATGTAATTTATCTTCAGAGTTAAATAAGCAGAAACTATAAAGAAGACTCTAATGTTTGTGCGAGTCATGGTTGGTATAAAATCTTAAGATAAAGTTCCAATAGGGGTCATTGAAATGACCAATGTCTTCCTCTAAATGTTGCTAGTGAGAAAAGAACTGAAATGAAATGAAAATTTTAATTGTTATTGTTAATTATATCAGTATTGATAAAGCTGTCTGCCTGTGATTATTTTGATACATGCACGTGTTTTTTCAATTGAATTGTTGGATTTATATATATTATTATATATTATAATTTATTGTTATTATATCACCATCATTATTACAGCACTACAAAAGGTTCCTCAAGTGACCTTAAGAGCAGGTTCTTTGAAGAACCTTTTCTTGAAGGTTTCTCAAAGCACCTTAAGAGGTTCCCCCACAGGTTCAAACTGAACAACCCACAAAAGTGTTCTTTTTGTTTTAACAGTATACTTAATGAGTAACTTCACACAAAATAACTTTATTGAGTTCATAAATTACAGGGACAGTCACTTTATTCTGCTATGTATTGATCCAGGTCCCATGTTTTAGTGTTTATTGCAACAGAAGTTTTTTTTTCATAATGTATATAATAAAAGCAAATCTTATTTCAGCCATCTAACCAAAAACCCGGTCAAAAAACCCATAGCCTTTATATTCAACTCACAGAGAACAACATTAGGATTCATTTAAAGTTGTATTTATGGCCACCTGACAAAGGTAAATTCACTAATGTTTTAGCTTTGGTTTGATCTCCACTAACTTGTGAGAAACATACAAGATAGATGTGTATCTTCCTCGTTAACTTGTGAAACTGTGTGTTGCTAGGCGGGTCTGTGGACTGGAAACAAGGTTGATAGCAAAATCTGAGGGCTAGAAAACTAAAACAATGAGGTGGAAGAGGCTAAAATGCTTCACAGAGCTGAGGTAAAATGCAGTAGTAGGATATTAATGCTGTATGGTTTATCACAGGCAACACCTTTCACATTGTTCATAGTCATTTGATCCATTGTTACAAATATATTTTGTTGGGTGCAGCTTTAAATTCAAATTTCTGTCATTAGCAGGAAGAGTAATGAAAATCAGACGAAAGGTTGGAGAGATAAAAGTACCCCTTTAGCAAAAGTGGTTGAGGAAGCAGGCCACAGCAAAGCGTATCAAATAGAATGAGAAAAAAAAAAAGAAAATTAAAATTCATGAGAGTGGGAGGACAATGTGTTTCCATCTTTGCAGCTCGCAGGCCCTGTCTCCGGAGCAGAAGAATGAGGTAGCATTACTTTCACAGCTGTGCAAACACGGCTAATGCCTGCTACTGCTGTTTCCCCTCTCAGCCTGCAACGCTGCTAATCATAGCACATGGCTCCTGTGAATTTACCTAGAAGCCCAGAGAAGCAAACCAATACGCACCTCCAAAAATACACCCCCCCCCCCCCCCCCCCCAAGTTGCAACCAAATGACTCAGGCATTACAGAGAGGATTAGATGGGCCTAAACCTGAGAGGGTTTAACTGGAAGGGCCGCATTTCTGTTGTCTTTTAATGCCTTAATCCTGTCAGTGCTGCCCTCTATTGGTCCACAGAGTGCTCTCTCGCTCTGGCGCTCACCTATTTCTCATCTGCTAATTAGCTTTGGGGTTTTACAGATATCAGAGTGACAGTGTCTGGGGGTCGAATATATCGGAACATTGCGATGTGCTCTTTGACCTTTAAAGGTCACCACAGGAATGGAATTGAACCGAGTACGAGAATACAGGTCCCAGAAGAAGAAGTTTGCACTAAAAATTTCACATTGTTTTTGACAGGTGTGGATGACCAGGTGGTTATAATCTTCTTGGTATTTCATCACTGAGGAGAGTTTTCTGAGCATGTCAATGAGGCAAGCCCACACTGTGCAGCTCCTAAAGATCGGTGCAGATGTGTAGAGAGTCATGGTAACACCTGTCCTATTTCCCTGTCTTCCCCTTCAGCCTTTTCACCTCTCTCTCCATGTCCTGCATTTTCATCAACCTCTCCAGACCTTGTCTTTCCACACCTGTCCACCACTTGCCCTCCTAAAGTTTGCCCGCCTTTACAAGTGACCTGATCCTGCTCCTCCTTGCATGCAAGCCCCCTCATTAGCACCGCAGTACTGTGTCCAGCGACTTTGTGCTCTTTCAGCTTTTTTCTCTATCAGCCTTGTTGCCAAGACTTTTTGACCCTACCTTTTGTTGGACTTACAATGTACACTAAAAAAAAAAAAGAATGAAATTTGATACTGCAGTTTTCTTCTGTGTCTTCGTCCTTGTCAGAAACCTGGTGCCTAAATCACTTGCAATGTAACTTGACTGCAAACGATTTGTTGTCAGATATTCAGGTGTGTTATGCTAGCAGCAACTAGCAGGGACGAGCAACAGGCTACAAAGGTCTGGTAAGATTACTTCTTTATAACTCCCCCAGATTTTTATTATGTTCAAACTTGTAGTTTTTAGCCCCAAGAAGTCTGTATATAACTTTTCACACATATGCAGCAGTATTCGCCAAATCCCCACAAATTTTGACATGTAAAAACCTTTCAACCTGCCTGCTTTTGGGCTCGTCTTCTGATCATATTACAAATACACTCACCATGCACTTTATTAGGAACACCTGTACACCTGTTTATTCTTGCAGTTATCCAATCAGCCAATCATGTGGCAGCAGTCTGATGCATAAAATCCTGCAGACACAGGTCAGGAGCTTCAGTTCATGTTTACATCTCAGTGGACTTTGACTGTCATGATTGTTGGTGTCAGACGCTGGTTTGAGTGTTTCCTGAACTACTGATCTGGGGATTTTGGAGTTTGTTTGGAGTTTGGAGTTTTTACTCAGAATGGAGCAAAAAGAAAGAAAGAAAAAAAGAAACAAGACAGAAACAACTTATTGATGAGAGACATCAACAGTCCTGGTGGTGGTGGTGGTGTGATGGTGTGGGGGAGGTTTTCTTCTTAATACCAATCAATCTGAATGTCTCAGTCTATCTGAGTATTGTTGTTGACCATGTTCATCCCTTCATGGCCACAGTTCACCATCTAATGGCGTCTCAAACCTTCATAAATATGAAAGAGTTCCCGTAGTATTAAATAAACATTATGTATGAGCTTGTGCGTTGCCCCTCATGGAACGGTCTATTGTGTCTTATCCTGTGTATTATATTTTGAAATTTTGTTAAACTAATTAATAATAAATATATAATGTTGTTTAATGTTTCTGTTTACGTTGATCAATACAGTCAATCAGTGAGACCCGAACCAGGACCTGAACTGGGTTCCTCCTGTATTTTCAGCAGCCGGACACTGACCAGCAGAACTGAGTGAGTCTCGTATGCAGAGATACTGTTCACCAGACAGAGACGCTGTAGTCATGAATAATACACAAAGGACATCATAGGCTGCTTTGTACTGCACACACAACTCCGCTGCCCTCCATACACTCATCCACCTCCACTTCCTCCTCCTCCCTGTCCTGTTTCCCATAAATAATGCATTAAAAAGAGGAAGAGCTTGTCTGCTTGAGGTGTGTGTCGTTTTTCTTCTGTTTGACTGATGGGTCAACATGAGGCCAGGAGTTTTCTGGTCCGTATTTGTGTGTGTACCTAACTGCAAATAAAAACTAATATCTAACAGAGACTCCACTGTATTTCACATATGCAGTGGTGCATCGGAGGAGGCAGGGCTGTCAAAGTAACTATGCCAGATGACTGGAAAGTAGTTTTTCTTTTTTCTTTTATGTGTGAGAAATGCCCATACAGCCATAGTGTACTGTCAAACTGTCAATTTTTCATTCTCCAAAAAGTAAGCTCATTCTCACTTTGTTTACCACACTAACTAGTGAGAGAAGTCCTCGCTCGTGCAAAGACTTTTTCAAATAAATTGCACCATTTTGTTTCTGAAGCAAAGGGCTGACGCGAAGCAAAACACAGCTCTGCCAGAAACACAATGTATGTACAGTACCTGGAGACAAATAAAAACCGCGATCTACGATGAATGAAAAGGGAGCCTAATGAAGCGGCTCAGACAGAGCATCGCTGACCCGCGCGTGACCCGCACATGAAAAGAGAAGCAGTCGGCAGAATGCCTACAAAGCGTAGTACCGACCACTTTGAAGTGACGTGGAAAATTCGCCATCTGGTGTGAGTATCGCATTTTCACTTTGACAATCCTCGAATTCTCACACTTTACGCCAGCGGGCTGATGCCGCTCCACTCTGCTTCTCCCACATATTGTCTCATCTGCAGCACAACACAGGCCTGCTGCTGTATTTCCTGGGTGTACAGTCAGTCTTAGCTGTCTGTGCTTTAACGGCGAGCACCTTTCAAACTAGTGCTTTGTGTCTGTGTGTTTTTAATGTGAGTTGGTACTGAAATGTAAATGTATTAAACTGAAATGTAAGCGTTGACTTAGAAAGAAGCTACCGTTTGACAACCGCTGGTTACATGACAAACAGCATGCGACATACAACATATGCCTATGAATAAATAAATAAGACTGCAGATGCATCTTATTTAAAGTTTATTGATATGATAATTAAGGAGGAATTAAGGTTTTGTTTAGGTTTGATGCAGTTTAGTTACTTGGTTTGGTTAATGGAGTTAAAGGAACTATTTGCTGTTGCTACGTTGCTAACATTAGCAGTAAAAGCTGTTTACTTACCAGTCTAGAAGAAACGTTGCTAGCATCTCAGCATCTTGTCCCTTTCCAATACCGACTCACTGTAGCCTCCAGCATCGTTACGTCTTCCCTGAAGACGGCAGCAGAGAAAACTTACAAGTAGCTCCTTTAATAAACTTTCTTTTAGAGGAGATTCAGATTCAGACTCAGGTGTTTTTTTGTCTTTCATGCTCAGCAGGTTACCATATCAGGCAACCATAAAAAGAGGAGGGCCATAGACGACATGTATTATTTGGCTTAATGAAACTTTGGCGAAAGTTCAGTAAGGAAGACGTCTGTCCTCGCATTCTGCCTTGTTCCTCTGGGTTAACACTAGCTAATAAACCCTTAATCTATTTCACCCTTCCCACCCTTCTCACACTATCCCTCTATTCACACCCCTGACATCATCATATCTGACCAATGATCTTTCTACCCCTGATTCTCAAGCTAATCAATCACTGGATTCAGGTCTTTAAATATCATTGCAATTCTTCATTCTGTCTGTCTTTCAAACCTTCTATTGCGCAACCAACCTCCTCCCCATCACCACCCCGGCCTCCATGATGTCCAGGGGACAATCGTCCAAAGGTTTCCATCAACCACCCGCTGGCTCCACCACCATCACCAACGTCTAGACTCTGGGGATCCTGTCCTATCTCCTGTCTTCATATGGGCCTATGCTTAATGAAGATGCCTCCCATCTTTTTTATTTATTTATTTATTTACTTAATGACTTTAACAGGACTCACTAAAAGTAAAATTTAAGTTTAATTTAACAAAAGTCAAATCAATTGAAATCATCATTTATCAATCATTTAAATATTAACATTCAGATTCTCCACAAATGTATTTGCTTTTCAAATAACAATCAAGACAGACTAGTTTTATTTAATTTGACTCATTAGGAATATATGCCGTGATTAAATCACATTCATCCAATGATTTATTTTCTCAGTGTGTTGAATATACACAGTGTAATCTATCTTACACCACCCTGTCCACCCAACATGGCAACACACAAGTGTCAGCCACATCACCAAGCCCTCAACCTGGCAACACAGAGGTGTGATTCTCACTTCATGGTCTATAAATTATTCAGGTCAGATGGTGATGACAAACCCAAAGAATGTCTTTTCTTGACAGCAGTGCTTGATGTTGAGCAGACAGTAGCAGTCTGAAGTGTTTATTTCATCCCGTTGTAATTCAACCTT
>NW_019525348.1:1159078-1161578 GCF_002814215.2 Seriola lalandi dorsalis
ATGCCTCCCATCTTTTTTATTTATTTATTTATTTACTTTAATTATTTATATATTTATATATATATATTTTAGTTCATTCAACTAGACTGATATTAGTTAAATAGATAAAACCTCTACTAGTTCCTACAGCACTGTACTAAACAGTCTGACTATTGTTAAAGTATAATGACTTTAACAGGACTCACTAAAAGTAAAATTTAAGTTTAATTTAACAAAAGTCAAATCAATTGAAATCATCATTTATCAATCATTTAAATATTAACATTCAGATTCTCCACAAATGTATTTGCTTTTCAAATAACAATCAAGACAGACTAGTTTTATTTAATTTGACTCATTAGGAATATATGCCGTGATTAAATCACATTCATCCAATGATTTATTTTCTCAGTGTGTTGAATATACACAGTGTAATCTATCTTACACCACCCTGTCCACCCAACATGGCAACACACAAGTGTCAGCCACATCACCAAGCCCTCAACCTGGCAACACAGAGGTGTGATTCTCACTTCATGGTCTATAAATTATTCAGGTCAGATGGTGATGACAAACCCAAAGAATGTCTTTTCTTGACAGCAGTGCTTGATGTTGAGCAGACAGTAGCAGTCTGAAGTGTTTATTTCATCCCGTTGTAATTCAACCTTTACAACTTACGTCTATCACCTGTAAAAGTAGGAATAAAGTAAGGACATAAGATTCTCATTTCTTCCACATAAGAGTGCACTGATCCTTAGAACGTAGACCTGGGAGATAACCTGCAGCACTGTACTATAAAATGAAAATGAAAATAAAATGTTTTTCTGGTGAAGATTCAAGAAGATTTAAACCACTGGAAAACCTGGCAGTGAACCTTTTTTTTCTTCAGACCAGCAGTTTTTCAACTCATGCTTGTTTCACAGCTTCACAGAGTCTAAATGGGTTTGTTTTTCTATTTGCAGAGGCATTCCAAAAACACAGTTTTATTGATGCCCATTGCATGTGTCGCACCATTTTCTGTTGGTTAGTTTAATATTCCGTTATATCCAATCGCTATGTAGTAGTTGGGATGAAGCACTTGTGTGTCGTTGGTCTTTCCTGGTAAAAATGTTTCAATGTGAGCAGCAGCAGGATGATATGTTCACCTTTGCCTTGTGATCAACTAAAGCGCCCTGCACTCAACCCCTGGAAGAAAATGTGATACAGTTCCTGTATGGGTGATAAAATAATACTGAAGAGAGCGATCACAAACCGCCAGACTCGAAGGCTGTGTATGGTCTAAAAAGAGCACTGCATATTAATGGAGACAAAGTCGTGGAACAAAAGTCTCCTGTTTGCACTAAACACCGCAGATTGCTGTACATGAAAGATTGTAATATCATTACCTGTTACATGCAAGATGTGCACTGATACAAATCTATGGCTATTTTTAGGTAGGTATACACCCCCCATGCTGTCTCAAACTTTGCCAACCTACTGCAGATCTTGCACAGAGAACCCCACATCTAGATTTACAGAGAGGAAACGATATTAATGTGACCTAACTGAAAAGCAGAGCAGAATTCAAAGGCTTGGGTATTATGCTACATGGTCAACTGTAAATATGTAAATTGATCAAATATGTCTGTGAAAGCTTTCCTTGAGGACTCATTAAAAGCTGCTCCACAATAAACTCCTCATTGTCAAATATGTTGACCGAAGTGATTCGTAAGGCAACTTATACTGATTCGAAATGATAAATCACAGTGTAATCTGCTTGTTTACTTGTTACTTCCTGCTAAGTCATTTCCTTAATGTGCAACTTTAGTTTCCACACACATCTACGCATGTGTGGAAGGCGTGCAATACCGTAACTTAACTCAGAACAGAGGCTGAGTCAAGGGCAGCATGACAGAAACACTGTAGCTAGATATAGCTGGTAACTCGGCAAAGATCCCAGGATTATCCTCAGCGCGCGAATGTCCAGAAAATGTAGCTCCCCCCTTCGCTTGTCAAGTTCTACCATGGTCATGCCGACGAAAATGACAGGAACAAGGGCAATAAATTACAAGATGAATGGAAACAGGCAACATTAGCATTGGTTCTCAAACCTTTTCACAACCAGGACCCCTGTTCTGATAGGATTTTGTCTCAGGGTCCTCCATCTGATAAGATTTTGCTTTTAGATTTTTTATTGCAGAAAGGGGTCGAAACCCATGACCACAATAGTCACACATTCTGTCATTGTGCTACAAATGGAGGGAATAATGGTGAAAATGATTCCCCTTATTGCTGTGGACTTTCAGGAACCCCCTGAAGGAGCCCTGGAGGCCTCCGGACCACGCTTTGAGAACTTTGACAACTTTATGAGACAGAACACTGTTCTTAGACCTTAGCAGAGTTATCGCTTCCACCTCTTTATCTTTCTAACTTAAACTGAAGTACTGCTTGCCTTGACAGCACACTACTAGTTTACACTAAATCCTGCTACACAGAGGAAGGTATGAACCATATACCTGCATATATGCACCACTGCACTTGT
>NW_019525348.1:1164078-1195778 GCF_002814215.2 Seriola lalandi dorsalis
CAGTGATGTGCACTGTGTGTCTGTGTCAGAGCAAACTGATAGAGCACTGAGAGACACACAAGCAGACAGCTCCCCCTCACAGCATGAAGTGTCTGAAGTGTGGAGTCACCTGAAACTAACATTCACTGTGTTTCCGTTGGCCTAGAACGAGCATTTCATACCTAGACATGTTCCTCCTCTTTTATGGAGCCCACCATGTTTCACCATCCTGTTTCCACATTAGATAAGAATGGACAAACTAAAACCTGGCTGTGTAAGAAGGCCTTTTACACCTTTATACAACCTGAAGGCCACCATGGGTTCTCCTGCACCAAGTGGCAACTTCCGAGGCCGAAAAATGAAGGCAACATAGAAGTACCTAAAACTTGCACTTCTTCAAATGGCTGCTTGAGTCTGGCTCCAACAGTGAGTCAATCCCCCATAGACTCCCATGTTAAAATGTCCAACTTTACAGCAGAAATAAACATGTGTTACAACCTGTAGATGTTGTGGAATAAGGGAAGCAACATTTGGCTGATGTCGTTGCGAGTTCTGCCTTTTATTGTTTAGGAACCAAAACAGTTTACAAATACAACACAAAGGAATCACATGAGGCGGAGGACAAAGGGGAAAGGGCAGCGGGTGGCGCCAAATCATAAAACAAACAAAACAAACCCCGCTTCCTAACCCGACCAATCCCCACTACTACAGAAGAAAACAAACGAAAGTAAAAACCCTACCTCCAATCTTACCTGTCAAAACAAAATACAAATCTAGCAGCCACCCATAAATCCTAGTGTTGCCAGACTGAAAATAAAACCTAGAGCCCATGATCCCACAACTACCCAACTAGTGGGTAACCTGTGGGTGACGTCACAGAGGCTACATCCATCTTTTTTCACAGTCGATGTCCTACACACTTGGAAAGGGGGGAGCGATGGGAGGGGTTGCAATTCACTTGGTTGCAATCTGCGACCTCACTGGTGCATGCCACTAAATCCTACACACTGGTCCTTTAACATATACGGTGGAGTTCGGTGGAGGAAACCGACTTTTTAGACTTGTACGGGCCACTTTGCGTTAGTTCCAGTTTTAGTCAGACTTTGGGAGAACTTACTTTAACTTTGAGGATGCATCACTCCATGTAATGATCTCTATATAGCATGAGTACATCACATTGGTGTGGCTGGATGTGGAGTAGTTAAGATATCCTCAGACCACATTGTTGGGCAGACAGAATCACAGACACTGTCACCGCTCCTACATTAAATATACAAGAGCTAACTCAGTATAACTTCTGAGACAATTTCAGGTAAACAACGACTGGATGGAGATTTTTAGCTGTGTCTAATCTCTGCTCTATCACCCACTGTTTTCTCTTACGATAAAGAAAACAGTCCCTGCTGAATTCCTTAGACGCCTTAAATCTTTATATCATATCAAATGAATCATAGCTGCTAGAGAAGTCTCATTTCAGATAAAGTTGCTTGAACGCCTCTCATTACACACAACATCATGCCATATTGTGTTCTTAGGTGTTAGTGTGAAACACTACAGCGTATGATCCACCAGGTGGTGTTCTCATCACTTATCCAGTAAACAGGACCAATCTCCAAAAGCTGCTGTAGTCATTGAAGGCATCACTGAGCAGGTTGATATGTATTTATGTGAAAAGACAATACACATATTTCATGTGTACTGTTCTCCATTGTCTCTTTGTCTCAGCTGTCCTCTCCCTGCTTCTCCTCTAAACCTCTTTCCCCACTGGTTTTCTCATCTTTTTGTCAACCTCTGCTGGGTTTAATCTGACTAGCTGCTGAGGTGACTGATTGACCAGTGAATGAGCTGTTTATTGGATGCAAGGGAAACAAATTGCAGTTTGACATGTCCCCTGAGTTGTCTAATGAGAGCCAGGATGAAGTATATCACTCTCTGCTTCTACTCTCCTCCTCTGTCAGCATGGGCTAAACCTGAAACAAGGTTTGGACCTCTGCAAGGGCAATCTCAATCACTCTGATGCCTCAAATATGAGCCAAAGACTGTGTGTGTGTGTGTGTGTGTGTGTGTGTGTGTGTGTGTGTGCATGTGTGAAGATGGAGATATAGTCTTGTTTAAATACTGTACATACCTTCTGCATCTGATTTGTACTCGTATACATTGATGGAACCTTGAGTCATCAAGTAACAGCTTTTAGCGTATTATTCTTGTTCAACAGAACAGCACTTAAACACTCTGAGCAGTGAACAGTTGTAGTTGTCAAAATTGACTTTTTGTCCAGTTTGAAGCCACATTTTTACAATAATGGTCAATAGACTGCACTTGTGTAGCGCTGATCTAGTCTTACTGACTACTCAAAGCCCTTTACACCACAAAGTGAGTCAGAGTACAGATCCTCCTGGTCCAGTATGACGACAATACAAGTGACAGTTGTTCAGCCAGAGTTTTACTTGAGTACTTGATTTTAAAATATAAAATAATATTTAAAATATTTTTGTATTCCACATTTACAGAACCTAATGACTCTGAAACAACCTACTGACTGACTGACTGACTGACTGACTGACTGACTGAGTGTAGAACCTGTAGAATAAAAAGACTGTAGAATATGATACAAAGACTGAAGACATGGATATAAAGTGAAGAATCAATAAATTGCAGTTTAGTGTTCATGATGACTGATGCGTTCTGAAGAGAAACAAATCCATGGAATGATGCTGCTGCAGTATTTCCCGCTGTGTCTTAACATTAACGGCATGGCAACCAACTAAAATATTGCACTGTTTAGTTATTTTGATGTCGGGGGGTGATTCAGCCTTGATCTTCCCCCCGGTGCGAATACTTTTTAATTTTTCACGTACACAAAAAGAACAAAAGCAGATATATCAGACAGTAAATATACCAACAACAGCACTTGCATCACAGCTGCTTGTCTATGCATGCGGGAAGTTAAAAAGAGAATGTTTGCTGGGATCCAGTCATGCCACTTTCTAACAAAGAAATATGAAAACTGTTGACACTGTATTGTTTAGTGGTGATCCTCGACTTTGGGGGGCCCAGGCAAACAAGGCCATGGCAGAATAGTGCTTGATCAAATGACATAAACATTTATTAGAATGAATAAATAACACCATGCGCGCACACACACACACACACACACGCACACACACACACACACACACACCTGGCTGAATATCTGAACAACAAAGGAGGAGCAACATGCAGAGAGGTGGGGAGAGAGTAACTCAGGTTATTTTCTGTTGCTACAATTTAAAGTTGTCCCCTAAACGCCTAACATGCAGGCTATCAGTAAACTATCATCAGGGGCCCCTCTTCAGGGGTCTTTGAGTGCACTGTGTAGTGCCTTTCGAGGAGATTTAAGGGGTTAAAAAGTTGTCATTGTAAAATGTGCCAATATGAGGGGCCATTAGGTCCTTTTTCCAAATTGGGGGCCCCAAACATTTGCCTGGCACCTCTGATTCTGTGGCTTATCCAGTTACAGGGACGCTCACTTTTTTTTTCTTTTGTTCTTCAAAAAGGCATCACTATAGTCTACACTGATTCATTTTACATCACATCGCATTACCTTTATCATCATCAGGTGTCTTCATATATAGACTTCACCTGATTTAACACAGGTGTGGGTCCCAAACCATCAATCGCATTAACACATACACATAATTCACCCAAAACTATTCACAGTATTACAATACAAAGTCTGACAATGAAACATATAAGTGCATGAATACAATATATCCATCTTTGCCCAGAAAAAAAGTTAAAAGTATGAAAAACGGGACTACACAAAGGAAAGCTTTTACAATCATTACACCACTATTCAACAGTGTAGTGTTGAATTAAAGTTCCATAAATTAGGAATAATAAATACTAATTTGGATGAACCATCCCTTTATTCCAAAATGCCTTCATTTCCCACTGAATCCATTTACACCAAGTTAGTTCCTCCTGTGTGTGTTGTGCCTGCTGCGGTCCCATCGTCTCACGGTGACCATGTTGAGCTCGGCTATTTAACAGTAAAGATTTAGTATTCATGAGGCGTGCTGCAGGATCGCAGCACACTCATAAAAGCTCAGCCTGAGTCCATCACCAAACAAACGGGAGCTGCGTTTTTTTTTCTTTTCTTTTTCCTGATTTATTAAAGGAGCCCTCCCTTCTTGTTCTCATTCTCCTCCTCTTAATCTTTCATTATTGTCTTTTCCTCTCTCTCTCTCTCTCTCTCCCTCCCTTCCTCTCCCTCGGTGTTAATGTGTGAGGGCGGCACACACACACACATCCGCTTCTCCTGCGTGTGGTGTTGCTGTCACTGTGATGGTCGTGTGCATGAGCGCAAACATGACGAGTGTGTGCATCTGCCAGGATGTCACATGACGTCCTTAATAACAATCTGTCTGTGATCTCACATTTCACCCCTTAGCTTCTCCTGTTGATGAAGCATGATGCTTTCCTTTTGTTGCCTTTAATGGAGGCTTAACGTCTCTACTCTCAGATCAATATGACTTTATGAATTATTTGCTCCGCTGCTGTTTCTTTCTCTCTCTGTCTCTCACTCTTTTTTTATTTATTTATTTATTTATTTTTTAACAGGGGCTACACTTGCTCATTAGCATGCCGTCTTTATAAGCCAGGGCCACCGGTGTCTACTTCTGCTCACGTGTGTGTCCATGTGTGCACGCATGCACTGTGTGTGTGTGTGTGTGTGTGCGAACATGGAGTGTGTACTTTAGGTGTTGTGTGTGTAAGTGGTGGTGTAATTAATCTGCTGGCCCTCAGCTCTGATTAAGCTCAGATTCTTCCACACAGCTGAACACTCTCCACCTCCCGTCCTTTTGGCTTCTGCTCAACACACTGCGAAATACACAGACTAATATGATGATTTATGTTTCTGTGTGACATGAAATTCAAAAACAGATGAAAGAAACAAGACAGGAAGTTGTTTTTTGTTATTTTTTTATATTATATCCCAAAAATTGTAACGTTTGGTGGCTAAAGGTCGACACATCAAAATCATGTCAGTAGGAAAAAGTGTAAATAAATTATTATTTATTTTTCCCAATCAGCTTATATAAATATATGTATATAGATATAGATATATGTGTACAAGATTAGCAGCAGCAGCTGAAAGAAGAAGAAGTAATTCCCACATCCATACTCAATAAAAAAACAACAGAAATATAATTCCTCTATTTCATGCATGTTGCCCTTTAGGTGATATGAGAAGTCAATAAGCGCTATTGTACAGATCTAATAAAAAGCTGCTTTGTGTGTGTGTGTGTGTGTGTGTGTGTAGGTGTGTGAGTGTGTGTGTGTGTGTGTGAGTGTGTGTGTGTGTGTGTGTGTTAAGTCCACACACACACACACACACACACACTCTCTCTCTCGCTTTCCCTCTCTCTCTCCTCTTCCCTTGACGTAATCTGTAATAATTGTAGCCGTAATAATCTAGCAAACAGAGTAAAAGGTCACGTCTGGGAGGTTAATACGGGAGGAATGAGGAGGAGAAAAGAGGAGAAACAACAGGAGAGTGATTGAGAACGAGAGGAGAGGTAAACAAAGATGATGAGCATGAAAGGAATGGAAAAAACAAGAGGGAAAAAAATCCAGCGTGCCGCCGCCGCCGCCGCCTTTGCTGTCTTTCGCCACTAGTCTCTGCTGTTGCATCAAGGATGAGTGATCCTCTTCGTCACTGGGTTGGACACTGCACAGTTTCCTCCCTCTCCTGCTTTTTTCTCTCTCTTTCTTGAAAGCCCAAGGTCTCCCAGGCAGTGTTGAATTCCTGTCTAACTACACATACGGCGCTGTTACAGCCCGCACTGACAGCTGCATTGTTCCGTTGCAGAGGACGGAGCACGTTGTTCGCAACAATCGAGCTCCACTAACCACGTTTCCTATGGAGAACAACGGTGACACACTACTCAGAGCGTGATGTGGTGCATTGTGCGTTATAGAGTATTACATAATGTTTACAGTGCGCTCATTATGTTGTCATAGTGGCTCTAATAAGCAGGAGTGGAGGATGAAAGCACATTTTACTCACTCTTCTAGACTTGCAATGAAAGATTAATTTTTGTTATTGAATTTTACAAGTGAAACATCTCATCAAACATGTCATTCTTATATGCAAAATCATACCTGATGCAGTTAAGGTCATGTCTACCTGCTGGACCCTGAACATTATGGTAAACCTCCCTTTTGCAGTGTTGAACAGCAACACAATAATGTTTATCTGAAAATACATAACATTAATAACCTTATTTAGCATTTGTAAGCAGTATAGAAACAGTTAACAAATGTTTTATGACACACCATAATGTAGATGTAAGCAGAAATAGGGAAATTCCTGTATTCAACTGCTCTAGAGTCAAATTTTAAATAAATATGAATTACGAGGTAGTTATTTATTATATGCACTAATTATCTTTAATACATGTATTAATTAAGTATTTAATTTTATAAAGACTTTGTCACTATCCTTAACAACTGAGCTATCTCTGAAGTACAGCTGAAAGCTCTGGAAGAAATCTGGTAAATTAAGTTTTTTTTTTTACCATTTCATGAATGAAACTTCGAGCTCAACATGTCTCCATGAGTTTTACACGTGTCCATTGCTCATCGTCGCTGTCAACCTGACCAGACGTTTGATTGCAAACTGAATATGAGTGTGGTGATACCAGATGTAAGCTAAACGTCCACAGGAAGCAGCTACTGTTTCACGAAACAATATACTGTGTGTATACAGCTACATTCAACAAATCCCACTTTGTGTAGCATGAACACAGATTCATCCGAGGGGGGAACGTTAGACGCCTTTTCTTTCCATTGTGTCGACTCATCTCCCCTCATAGCTGCAGATAAATAGGTCATCATAAACTAGCAGCGAAGCTAAACTCTTTAAGTCTCTACATATGGGTGTTGACAGGAGTTAATATTCACAAATACATTAGAAAAAAAAAAAGTGTCCAGTAGCTGCAGCCAAAAGTATTGTCATTTTTTTATATATATTTTGGAAGGATGGGATGATCCTGCTTTTAAGATCCACCATTAAATTCCTCTCCTTTTTGTGAAGCCGGAGTCTGTCATGCAGGTGGCGTCCTCTTCCTGCTCTACTAACAGCATTTGGATTTCACAGACGCGTGATGCAATCCATTTCACCCTGGTTGTTCTCTGGAACCGACATCAGAGAAAGAAGGAAAGAAGTTTGAGATCACCTGGATCTGCATGTTTAATGGTTTAAAGGTTTTGGCTGAAAAGATTAGGCTGAGCTTCTGACTCATGAGCGTGACACCTGATCGGAGCCGTCACTTCATTAAGTATCAGAACTGGCTAATACTCTCTTAAACAGGACACAAACATCATGAGTTTCATTAAGATTTTCTTGGATTTTATATAAAACAATATGAAATTGTGTCTACAAAAAAATGTCATATTGTTGTAGGTCAGTGAAAACCACGCATCTCCACATTTGATGATTTTCTTTCTTTCTGTTTGTTAAATTAAAGTTGCGATCACACAATGGTGATTGAGCCTTTGGTCCATTGATTTAAATAATTGCAATATTTATATATTTGCATTATGTACTGCATGATTCCTGGAAAAAATGCTTACGCAAACACTGAACTGGTGCAGCTTCACATTAAAGGCATTTAACTGGCAAGACACAAGTTAACTTCTATTATGAAGTCGTCACAGGAAATGCAACGTGTTTGTCAGTGAGCACTTACCGCTATCGTTCATCAAAAATACGTCTACAAAAACAAAATGTTTTCTGCACTTTCTGACAGCGGCTCAGTTTGAAATATTGCAGGGTGTAATAGAGGAAGAAGGAGCAGCTACAGTGAGCTGTTAGATGAAGAGCTGCAGGCGACAGACTGCAACACCTCCAACTTCTGCCAGGTAACCGACTCCTCGCGCTCCTCTCACTGTGCCCTGCTGATCACAGACTCAGGCCGTGTGCAGCATAAAGTCAGCTCATGGTTAGTCACAGAATGACGCAAAAAGGCTGATTATTGTCAGAGTTCTTTATTCAAACAACAACAGTTTGTTCATCTGTCGTCAGAATTATGTGACCTGTAGTACTAAACCACATTCGCAATTGCCACCGGAAAGTTACCACCAGAGATTTTGCTAGCTCCTCAATGGACATTACAGCAACAGAATCTTTTACAAATATGAAATGAAGCATTAATATTGATTTTTTAAGTTTCTTTTTATTTGCTTTGATTGTAAATATCAACTGTTCTTTTCTGTAAATCTGCATTTAGACTCTCAAATGTCCAGTATTTCATGACCTCTGTTGACCTTTCAGGAACCGGCAGATAATAGTATCCCAAATATACGTTTCAAACAGAAATACACACATTTCTTTTTGCTAAATCCTGTCTTTTTCGCATATTTAATCGTCTTGTGACTCCAGTGCACAAACTTTCATAACAGACAGACACAACTTTATTTCAAAGTAAACTTTCGTGGCTTGGGAAGAAGGAAAAGAAAAAGGGAAAGTCATGCAAGGCAAATATCATACAGCGCTGATTCACCGTGTGACCAAATACTGAGCCCAAGTTGAGACTAATGAAGTCTTTAATTTGGTTATAGTTTATTAATGTCAGAGACACTCCGCCATTAATCATATTATAACGCCCCTGAGTGTGCATGTGCTCGCGCTAATGTGTGTATAGCCTGGGTGTGTGTGTGTGTGTGTGTGTGTCTCTTCGCAAGTGTGTTTGAGCATATGCCTGTGTGTTTCTATGTGAGCACATACGTGTGTGTTTGTTTGCGTGAGAGAGACAAGTGTGCGGATCTCCACCAGCAATAATATTGCATACATTTTAAAGGACCGCCATTATCGCTGTGGGTTACCCCGCAGCCCCCCATTACAAAGCCCACAAACCATTTTCATTCCAAACTCATTAATATGCAAACATATTCAAATGAGATTGTAATTAAGCATCTACTGAGTGGGAACCCTTTTCATGATAATTTATGATAAACTCCTTGCCACCTTTGATTGAGATTGATTTTTGGCGCAGGCAAGCCGACCTGAATACAAAGCTACACCTGAGAGACCTGGAGGGAGAATAACACTTTTAAAACAGCAAACTTATTTCATGGCTGATTGTGCTACAATCATCTTGGAGGAGTAACAAAGATCTGTTTGAATAATGCATTCCCAGTGTGCTGACTATGTGCTCAGCCTAAAAAAACCTTGAAAACTTGGGCATATCTCTTCTTGGCATCGTGGTGACAAAAGTAATGTGTGTGAATGTGAGTTTGTGTTTTATAATGGAAGGTAAACCAAGCATAACTCAGTTTACACAGCGTTTTGTTTTTTAAAGATTCACTACCTTTTCTGACTGAAAGTGACAAAATATTTTCGGTTTTATGTTCATATAGATGGTCTGTTGTCCTTAGAGTGATTTCATTTACCATGACATCACTTTTTCGTGGCATATAAAATTGCATGTACACATGACAAAATGCTGCTTCAGTACAAAAACTCATGAAGGGAGATATATCTCATGAGTAAATTAGTAGTAAAAGGAGAATACCAGTGTTTTTAACCTGTTTTAGCTCCTCAAAGGGGTTCATCCAGCTATTTAGTATGGCACCAACATAAAATTAGGAGACTCACAAGAGAGAGACAGATAAAGATTTACTGTTTTTTATCCTTTAGTCCCAAGGGCCAAGGTCCAAAACCTCTTGATCCTACACTTCCCATAATGCATCTACTTCCAAACTCCATATGCCCAGTTCTGATGACATGAAATGGCCACAAGAGAGCCACAATAACCATTACACAGCAGTTTTCACAAGCTGAGTGGTACTAACCATAACTGTTGAACTGAACTTAATGTGTAAAATATGTGGAATGTCCCTTGAACTGAAAATCTTTATGTTTTAGTTTAGTTTTAGTTTTTACAATTATTTTGGTCAGCATTGTGTTATCACAGCAGTAAGGAGAGATTGACTTAAACTATAGGCCTAATACTTAAATTCTAATAATAATGCAGACTTGTTGTTCACTGTGACAAAGTAAGCAAGTTTCAAGAGTCTGCTAGTTGAATTTAATCTATCTTCTTTTATCCTTGTGCAATCTCATAGGTTTTACTGCTACAGTCTCACTTGGTCAAGTCAAAATGTTGTGCTTTAAAAAATTCCTATCTATGGAAATGAAGAGAAATTCAGTTTGTATTGTGCTGTAATTGCTGCTTATGGCCGCTGTGGTGGTTTGACAAAATATAGCTTCACATTAAAGCTTTCTCTGCCACCAAACATGGTTTCTTACTAGGGGCAAGTGGTGGTGAAGATAGCTGTCTCTATAACACAAGAGGTTATAGTATGCTCTCTGAGCAGCACTACATCTTCAGGACAGATTGGTAGCTAAAGTGAGTCGCTATAGGAAAGAACAGGAATTGGCTAGCTGGTTAGCATGCTAACTATAGTAGATGAAAACACGTGATAGAGACAAGAGTTGACAATAGTGTTGCTTTCCACCTCTGGAGACAGCTGTTGGTGAGTAAAGGAATGAAGTTTGATGTTGAACGTTTCTTCTACACTGGTAAGTAAACAGCTGTTAATGCTAACGTTAGCCATGTAGCGATAGACAAACTCACAAATTTAAATCCAAGTGATCACTTTGCAGTCGCTTTTTTCCAAAAGTAAAAATTTCATAAAGGATAATTAGGGTAATTATACTGTATCTTCCTGTCAGTATTGTATATTTGCATTTATGTTCAACTGTTACTGCTTACATTAGCTATGTAGCTAGAGCAAAACTTACATATAGATGTGCAAAGTTACAGTAAATACCTTTTAATGAAACACCTGGGTTAAAGTCCCATTTTGGGTGAGTGATTTTCTGCCTTTAGGAAAATTTTTTCAGATAATTATAATTCCAACATGTCCCTAAGTGTCACATCTTATTGTTAGCTAACCTTTTTACATGACAATCAGGAGAAAATAGCATGGCCTATATGTCATATAATCTGATTTGTAGCCTTTATGCTCACTTAACTGCTTTACTTTCAACATTTTTTACATTAAAAACCAAATATCACCATCAGTGGAATGCAGTATATCATCTGACATGATAATCCACTTTCTACCTAACTTAGAGTCCTCTTCAGAACTCCCTGCAAACCTCATCAGAGTCCTTGCCCACCGTTTGGGAAACAGGGGTTTGGATGCAGATGGTAATTGCCTTGGTAATTAACACTCTGTGAGTACCAGTGAGGGATGAAGAGAGGGAAGGCATTGTTGTTTGAGGAACAACATCAAAGGTAGTCTCCGGCAAATGATACTTGTGTAATTGGCCTGCAGTACCTGCGAGCCATATGACCGTACTCTCCGAGCTAGTTAAGAGACCCAGGTGAGAGAAGAGTGGGGCCGGATCTCTGCATACCCTGTAGTCTGCACACATACACACACCTGCATAAATTGGATAGAATCTTTGGGATCAACATCAGAGATTCTTTTGTGTTTTCAAAAGTATATTGTTTATTGGGGTCAGAATGATTTAGGGGCAGAACTTGGGATGAAACAAAAGAAAAGCGAAGTGCTGTTTGTTTGTGCAACTACAAACTCTAGTTAGCATAGAGAATGAATCAATAAATTCTTCTCTGCCAGCAGTATTCCTTTGTTGTTGTTGCTTTTTTCCAAAGGTTTATGTTGGACGCTTAGTGTTGCTGTAAGGAGATAAAATAGGTGATTCTCGTTAGAGTGAATGGCTCGCAGGCCGACAGCCTTTCTCATGTTTGTGAGGTGTACGTGAAGCAGCTTCAGGTGTTCACAGAAGTAATGTGGAAAAACATGCAAACTGGATATGAATGTGGTTTTGCAGTTCTGCACATGCGCATTACATGACAGCGAGAAGAAGAGCTCCTTTGTTGTATTTGGCTGAAAAACATGAGAAAGTCAAAAAAAGATAGCAGTGTGTGCATCTTTTACAAAATTTGAAAGTGGAATGTAAATAAAATAAAATAAATGTAACTCAAATATACATTAATTTTTTTTTTTTTTTTACGAAAATAGATAAACATGATCATCCATATAGCTGCACAGTGGTGCAGTGGTTAGCGCTGTCGCCTCACAGCAAGAAGGTTCCGGGTTCGAGTCCCGGCTCGGCCGTGGGATCTTTCAGTGTGGAGTTTGCATGTTCTCCCCGTGCCTCTCCGGGTACTCCGGCTTCCTCCCACAGTCCAAGGACATGCAAAAATGGGGACTAGCCTAATTGGATACTCTAAATTGACCATAGGTGTGGCTGTGAGTGTGAATGGTTGTCTGTCTCTATGTGTTTGCCCTGCGATGGACTGGCGACCTGTCCAGGGTGTACCCCGCCTCTCGCCTGAAAAGATGCTGGGATAGGCTCCAGCCCCCCCGCGATGGATGATCATCCATAGAATTTTATTAAGACTTACAGTTATGCATAATTGAGGACATGGCTGCTTTGAGTGACAGGTGGGTGAGCATATGCTTCCCACAAACCAGCATGCACTGTAGTCTCTGCTCCACACACGCCCCACCTCTTTACCCACTTTTGGATTAGCTGTGAGTTAGCCGGGGAGCAGGTCACACTGAGCTTCTTAAGACACCTATGGGTGACAAATGCTATGTCCATCTTTAAATACAGTCTATGGTTATTAACTGAAATCAGTTTTTAGTTAAGAACAGCATTCAGTTTTACATTTTGTAATCCTAACCTGCTTTGTGCTGAATAATATCTGAAGCATGTCTTCGAGTTGTTGTGTGTTGTTTACTGCTTGATTTATGGCTCTTAAAGCCCCTAAGGACAGAGAAAGTGTAATATTAATGAACTGCCTGAATAACCTTTAAACACAAGAAAACATGGAGGTTTAAGTTTCACGCCCTCCAACAATATGATATAATACTTCAGAATGTATAAACAGATCGAAAGCTGTCTGTTTGCTGTCCGCAGAAGGAAAACATCCTCATATTAATTTTAAATCTATTTAACCTTGTAAAACCAAATAATAAGAGACACTGTAAATTTAATACAAAGCAAATTATTTATATATATTTACAGTAAATTGTAACAGATTGCAATAAATGGTAGAATTTTGTGCGTCAACTTGATTTCATTTAATTTTTGTATATTAAGGCAAAAATATCACGAGTCACTTTCTCAAATTCCAAGAGACCTATAAGGATTCACCCTGAGCTTCCTTTGAAATCTTACAAGAGTTTCATGGTCTCATAGAAATAGAGGAAAATCAAGTGAGTGCCAGTCCGGCTGACAAAAAATAAATGTGTCCAGCTACCTCTACATTCAAGATGAAGAAGACTTCATCTTTCTCTTTCTCAGACGCTAGTATTAACACATGAAAAACTGCAGATAAGTCAGAGTATGCTGCAATTTTCTTTTGACTGAATACTTTTGTTAAGTCTCATCCAAGACTCTGACGGTACAAGGAGAGTACTGATGTGATGTGTGGCTGCCTTTCTGAATAAAATGCAGCAGTGACTGGAGTTCGTGAACTGCAAGACAAAGCAACATAGAGGAGTGAAGAGTGAAGGGAGGCATGGTCAAGCCATGGTTTTAAACCATATCCAATTAATGTGGCTCAAGGTGAGTCAGGGCAGAAGCCGATGAAAAGTGTCTCTAAATTCCTTGCGCATTTTCTTTTGATTTTCGTTCTTTCTTTCTTTCGCTCTTTCATTCTTTCCCCTCACTAAGACTGGACTTGGTGTAGCTGTGGCCAAGGTCATCCGAGTGAACGCATCAAGCTGTGAATGTGTCAAGTGCTTGAGCATTCTGCACAGGACACACTGCTTCTTATGACACACAACAAAGGCAGTCAGGCCACTGCTCCAACCCTCCACACACCCGATAAGACAATTGATTTAGTTCAACTTTCTCTTTTCACCTTTTTCTCTATGTATACGGGGAAACATAGCGGCGGTAGATTGATGAGAAACGTCTGACAGAAGAGCTTCCAGTGGTAATGTATCGATCATTGTCCAAAGAGATAATTGATATCGGGTGTTTAGCTGTTGGAGGCTATGGCTACTGACAGGGAGACCTTGAACAAATGCAATGAGGCTGTGAAGGGAAATCATCTCAATGCTGACGTGTCCAGATACAAAATGATGGCGGAGTTTCGTTTCAATTTCAGAAAAATGTGGCTTTTGCTTTAATTTCGAAGTTAAAGGTACAATGTGTAGTTTTCTTGTAAATGTAAAAAATGACCCTCAGAGTCTGCAGCCATGCTAGCGGCTCTGTGGGGCTATGGCACAATGGTGCTTTGTGCTAAATGCTAATGTGGGCAAGCTAGCAGTCTTCTTCATAATCTCTCAGCTCGTTACCGCCAACTGTCGATCAGTGGAACAGCAAGAGGACAAGAGAAACAGATGTGGCCAAATACTTAAACTTCACTTCTCACAGCATCATTGTCCAGTTTAATATCAGCCCATAGGTCCCTGATAGCCGTCCAGATTTTTCACAAATAGAGTCCTGGAGCGAGTCAGGTGCCTGGAAAAGCATCTTCGGAATTAGCATGTTGGTGTGCACCTTGGTTCTTGCGCAGTGTCACAGATTAGATTAGATTAGATTAACTTTATTTATCCCACAACTGGGAAATTCATTTACCACAGCAGAAAATAAACATCTATAGAATAAAACATCTATGGAAATATACAACAAAAATATACCAAATATACACTAATAAATACAATATACATAATACACACGATATGATGATGCCTTTACCGATTGGTTTCCAGTACTTGAAACCACGATTGCAGACTTGAAATGGTTTTATCTTGTTATTTTATGCTTACAATACTTCAGAATTAAACTCTCACTATTATCTTTTTCAGCTTTCTATTAAAGTTTCATGTCTCACTGACATCATTTGAAGCAGGTCAACAGATGTGCACCTTTTTTTTATTTTTAAATAAGGAGGCATTAGACAGGTTAGACAGGCATCTTACATTAGATAAACACACACTGTTAATCCAATCCATGATACGTCTCTGTTCTTATTTCTCTAATTTTGGAAGAGGAAACAAAAGTTTATCAAAATGAAAACGCTCCATAGTGCCACTGGTGGTCAAATACTCCACAGGATACCTTAAGGACGACTGGGTGGCCCTCACCAGGCTGAACTGTGATCTATTGAACAGTGTATTGATCAGCTGATGTTTCAGGCCAACAACATTGGTCTGATGGCTGGACCAGCTGAGCTGTCCACCTCTGATATGATGGATATGAGGCATTATGATTGTATTGCAGAATTGATCCACACTGTTTGTTTATGACAAGCCTCCAAGCTGACTTTACTGCAATGCAACATTTGAATTCATCTTCCCATATTATTAAAACTGCTGTTACCAATGAAGAAGATAAAAATAAAAGGTGAAAATAAAATAATTAATTTAAAAAATGTGTCAAAATCCAGTATTGTTCAAACCTTGATGTGTTTGTCTGGCTGATATGCACCAGAAAAAAAAACAAAAAAACTCCTACTTAAACTAAGTACTGAAGTCATAATAGCCAAATAGATATAGCATCACATAGCAAATCAAGACGTCAGGTAGTTTTCATTATGCAAACATTAGCATTATTATATTATTATTTTACACAATATATTACCCCTCCCTAAAAAAACAAAAATCATAACATACTCTCACATTCTCTCTCTTAACATCTCCCTTGTGTTGAAAGCCAAAATCAATGACGGAGGCAGTCATATAATTCGACGGTACCTCTAACAAAGCAAAGATTTACATAAACAACATAAAAAGCCATTGCAATACATTTTCAAAACATGCCTCCATCTCCTTCTGTGATTCACTGTATCCTGCAGAAGCTCTCCTGTGTCTCCATATTGCATAAAATCATTCAATGATTTCCAGATTTTCTCGTAAGCATCCAATTTGTTTTTCAAGTACGTATTATTCTTTCCATGAACGTACATTGCACCATACTCTTGATCCAAGCACCAATTGTAGATGCAACAGTTTTCTTCCAGTTGAAAGCTATCACTCGTTTTGCCTGCAGTTTATCAAAATCAAGAAATTTGTATTCTTTGGTTCTCTTTTAAATCTGCCCTCCATGCATCAAGTTTGAATGTTGCGGATTCGTTTGAACCACATGCAAGCAAGTTATATATTAATGAAATCATACCACCATTACTATTGTAGAGAACTGACTTTAATGCAATGTTTGCATGAAACAAAGCAAACTACACTTAAACAGCTACATGTCTCCATTTTCCACTTGCTGGGCCACATCAAGAAATG
Organism: Seriola lalandi dorsalis; assembly: GCF_002814215.2. Lineage (NCBI taxonomy): Eukaryota > Metazoa > Chordata > Actinopteri > Carangiformes > Carangidae > Seriola > Seriola lalandi. The sequence continues at coordinate 1,180,330 of NW_019525348.1, forward strand.
TAAGGACTAAGTGATGTTTGGTTTGGGGTTTTACATTTCAGTTTAGCCCCAGGCCTGGAAGCCATTAAGGCCTAATCTGAATCCTGGTCAGTGCTTGCTCCCTGGAGCAGAAAGTATGGTTTTATTAGCATCAAATCATACACAGCGTTGAGAATGCACACACATACACAATGGCGTAGACCCAGCCCACATCCAATAATGGTGAAACAGCATCTCATTACTGGCCATTAGATTTGTATTACTTTCATTTGAACTGGCTTAATTTCATATTCATAAGCGAAACAAAGTCACAACATGAAATAGTGGCACAGCTGCATGATGGGAGCTGAGAGACAAGGCCAGGAACAAATGATTCATAAAATGAAACAGTTGAAATGTCATTTATGATACGGGGGCAGGATGTCCATAATTACTGACAAATTGTAACGCCCACTAATGTGCTGACAAGTATGACTACTGTAGGTAATTAAGCACATAAATATATCAGTTTTTTGAGTGACAAAATTTTTTATTGGAGCTAAAATGTAAATTTATGTGTGTATGAGGGAGTGGGTGTGGGGGAGGGTGGGTGGAAAAGAGGGCAAAGAGAGTAAAACCTCCTCCATCTCTTTGGCACAATGTCCATACTGAGTAGCTCTTACTGATGGACACAGCACATTAACTGGCTCATTATCAGCCTCCCACCATATGGACTCAGGCCGGGGTGGGTCAGAGCCGCAGCCGCCCCGATCCGCGCCCCTCTAATTAGGACAATCATACCATCTCCATCATGAGGGCCAGTTACAAAAAATGGTGTCGCGCCCTCAGCGAGATTGGTGTCACCAAGCCCAGACTATGAGAGGCAGGGAGAGGAAACCGCAGTGTGATTCAGCAGGCACCGCCGAACTCACAGAGCAATTACCCCGGATGAGAGTTGGCAGAGTCAGAGGGGAGGAGGGGGAAGAGAGAGAGAGACAAGAGCAAGAGAGGTAGAGGGCAAGTGAATAGCGAGAAGACAACAGAGAGGAAGTGGTAGAGAGATGGAAGGTGGCGAGGGTTAAAATCTGGGCCACAGCGAGAGGTTACAGTATCAATGAAGTTAACATCGGTGACTTTTGGATCAATTGGGTGTGAGGCTGCACAGCTGTATCCTGCTGGACAAGGACAAAGACTTAATTCAGCGCATTTAACTTGTGTTGGTCCCACTGTAGTGAAGAGTCTCTTTCAGTTGAAAATTAGTTAAAGGAGTAGCTCAACATTTTTTTGCAGGAGGATGCAGCTACAAACTTCAAAAAATACACCCACTAACACCTCTAAAGCTCACCAATTAACCATGTAAAATGTAACAACAACTATTTTTGGTTTTAGGAGTTGTATGTTAATTTTCTCTTCAGGTTTGTCCAGCCATATCCAGCTGTTGCATGGATTACCACCACAGACTGTAAATAAAGATGGATGTAGCCTCTGTGATATCACCCATAGGTTCTGAAGCTCAGAGTGAGCTGCTCCACAATCGGCATCTTGGCGGTGCCTGACCCCTAACTCCTGGCTAATCCATAAATGGGCAAAGAGGTGCAACTTTGGTTGCTGGTTTATGGCAAGGATACACTCACCCACCTGTCACTCAAAACAGCACACCCTCAATTATACAGAACTTTAAACCTTAATAAAATGTAAACAGGTGAGTTATATAAACAGTTGTCATGAAGGAAGAAATTAGCATTAAAGACCAAAACTCTTTTTTGTATCAGGCTGTAAACTGACTGTAAACTTACTGCTGTTAAGTTTGACATTTTAACATGGGAGTCTATGGGGATTGACTCACTGTTGGAGCCAAACTCTAATGGTCATTTGAGGAACTGTAGTCTTTAGCACTTCCGTGTGGGCTTCATTTTTCAGAGTTTACCACTTGGTTACCACATATTTTTAGTGAGCCGCTTTTAGTATAGTGCACAGGCACAATGACACCAAACCCATGTCCAATGTAAACTGCACTTTTGTGTACACCCTTACTCACCTAATGAGCACTGTGGAATGGCATATACATAGAGTTTCCATGTTGTGTTGTTCGGCACTTACATACAACAAAAGTGCCATAATTTTTAAACAGTCCAAGCTAACATTTATAGAACATGTCCTTATGACTCCCTGACGTTCATCCAGTGATGTTTTATTTTCTTCCTTTCACAGCAGAATCCTTGAGTCTTAAATTAGGCCCTAAGGGTGCCTGTAGATCGACAGGCAGGTGCACGCCGGCAGGAGCAACAAGAGGATACATTTTCCCTCTCCTTTCATTGGAATAAGACAAGCTTGATTGGGAGCGATGAGTGGAGAGAAATGTGTGGGTTTGTGTCCACCACCGGTTACAGCCTGAGTTCATTAGCCAGGCATGGTATTGACCATGTTGTAGAGCAAAGCGGAGATCAAACTGGGTTACAACAGGGAAGCCTGAATTCCTGAAAACAAACTGTTATTGATTGTGTGAGTAAGTTGAATAAAATGCATACAAGAGGATACTTTGAAGTCTGATTCCCATGTCAGAGTCCAGCACCACCTCTGGCTCCATTTTACTGCACATTGCTGCTAACACTGGCTGCCTCAGGTACTATTTGGAGTACTTATGCAGGCACTTTACTAAGTAGTAACAAGGGTGTACCAGGCTCTCTGTGAAACTGGCATTTATGGATGACACCCTCAGAACCCATAATATGTGATATGTACAATACATATATTGAATTTCCTTACATGAAATATATGTAGGCTACATATAAAATAAAAACATGTACAAATTATATATGAAGCCTATTAGAAGTTGGAAGATCAATACCATATAATGATAAATTAATACATAACATATAAGCACATAGAATTTTTATATGTAGATATATGTTGTTTTAATAAACTTGCATATATGAATTAAATATATATTGTTAACATATGTGGTTGCAACATGTTATACCATTAAAAATATTTTTGATATACAATGGGTATTTTAGTTATATTGTAAATGTATATCTTCATGTATCCAGAGGATATACTGTACATTGAGGACATATATTGCAACATCACTCTTTATATGACACATATGGAGGCTGACGGATTTTTACACAGGAGGATATCTTCTCTAACTGAACTTACCTATAACCTCAATATCAACACAACTGAACCACTTTCATGCCAAAACATGAGAATTTTACCCTCATAAGGGTGGAAAGTCCTCTTAAATTTCATTTTAGGTACAACATTAGATGCTTAAACTTAGACTAATGAATTTATTTTATGGGAATCATCTGCACTGTAAAGCAGGGCGACCCACAGCTATTCAGTGGCAGGGAAGTCTCTGCCATAATTAGGACTTCGGATGAAGAATTAATTTTGTATCTTACTAAATAATTAGATAAATTAATAAAATGTTTCACAGACTCTTCTTGTGAAGGGGTAAACTTGCATCATATTGAAAACGAAGGGCACAGCCTTGCTATGAACTGTATTTATTGTATTCAGAAAATAACATGACACTGATTTGGTAATATGATATGTAAATGGATTCATACGATATGTTTGAATGATTTTTTATAATTGGTTGATATCTATTTAAAATGTAATTTATTTCATTGTAATAGGTTAAATGAGTGCAACTTCTTTTCAGAGCTGCCTTTATGCTTTATAAAGATGGCATCTCTTCTCATGACACTGTGACAACTTAAAAAAGACAATATACTGTATATATGAAAATAATGTTTTATTTATTTATTTAATTGTGTATATACATTTAATAGTTAGGGATACATCAACATAAGCAAAAAATACAGAAGTTTAAAAACACATATGAAAACATTAATCTTATTCGGACGTATAATCATCTAAACAGTGCTTACTAGGTGGGGTTAATGCTGCTTATTCATAGATTATCTAGTCTGTAAAATAAGAGTGTTCTACCACTCAAGACTTTCTGTCTAATCTGGGGATAACGTCCTAAAACGATAAATTACACATACAGCATGTTGATTTGTCAGTATGGGTGCTTATTACTGCAAACGGTCGCCTCTCCCTTCTCTCTATTGGCCATTGGTTATTAAGAAACTTTTTCTTGCAGCCCATTGGCTGTCCGGTGTAGCGGGAGGGACGACTTCCAGGAAGTGATTGGATTTTGTTTCTCTTTCATACCGAGCCATGGAGGAACTGGTTGTAGAACAAGTAAACATTTCAGGAAGACATTTACTTTAAAGTATTTATTCCGACAGCTTACCGACACGTTTCTGCTCAGAAAGCCCAACTGACGACTCCCTCGGAGGTCGGTTTGAGTGTGTGAGTTATATTTAAATGCTTATTACTAGCAAAGTGAGCTGCCGGTTAGGTGCTACTTGACGTTAGTTTTGTAAACGTCGTCTTTAAGTTCCCAGAAAAAATATTTAGCTCAACCGTTAATTGTTGTATGCCAGGTAACGTTATTGTGTTCAGCGGTTTTCAGTTGATTTAACCGTTGCAGTCAACAGTCGTCAACTGTCGTTCTTTTCCGACTTGTTGAAATATCAGCATTTAAGATTACAACAGTGTTATGGGTTTGAACTCACTAAAAAGCAATAGTGTCTTTCAAAATGCTCAGGAACCAGACTGTAATTCCTTAAATTAACTACCAGCTCAAGCTTCAGTAGGTACTGTTAGTTTGCTAACAGGAAGTATTAAGCCAGAATTTCCATGATGCCAAAGTGTAAATTAAGTTTATGGACATTGTTCTTTAACTTGTATAATGGGGAACTGACAGTATAATGGCACATGGAAGCCAGGCCAGATTTCATAGTGTTGTTTCACTTTTGTTTTCATAGTTTGTATCATAATAATTATCTCCTTTCAATTTTATCTCCGAAGTTCATATCGAAGATTTTTTCTGAAACTTGTTCAGTTTCCATGGCACCACCAAGAAAGAACGCCTTACCGAAAGAGCTCCCAGAAGGATTCATACTGACAGACACTGAGAAAAAGAATTGGAGGCTGGGGAGAAAGATTGGTGAAGGTGGCTTTGGACTGATCTATCTTGGTACTGTAATGAGCACACTGTGTCTGATGACACACCTACACAATGCACGCACCCGCTACATCCACACTCTGTCACATAAGTATGTATGTGCAGATTTGTAGAATAACTCCTTTACTGCCAGATACTTACATTGTTTCAAGGGAGACATTCCTCTGATTGATCTCTTTTTCTCTTGGTTGTGAAAGCTGTTTGAACAAATCAGATTGCTACAAGAATTCCAATACATGTCATGTGCTCTGAAAGAGTTCTCTACTCCGCTAAAGTGTGAGGACCCTTGTTTTCCAATCAGCTACACAGCACAGCATTTTGTAAAATTCCCCTGGTCTTGGATAAGTTTTGAAAATCCCAAGGATTTGATCCGATGCAAGAGTTTAGACTTAACATAATGTATCATAACATTTTAGTCCTCATTATGTCTGATCTTTCCTCACTGTCTCCTGTTGTCTTCAAGCCTCCCGGGATGTGGACAGACGTGTTGCAGAAGACGCTGATTTTGTTATAAAGCTGGTGAGTACGTTTGTGCAGAACAAAGACAGCCTATCCATCTTTAGGGACACCTTAATGCTTTTTGACATTATAGTATATACTTCAAGACGCCCTTACTGGAAGAAGAAAAGAGACATTGCCATAACTTCATCAAACATCATGTGATTTAGTTTGGAGCCATTGTGAGAAAGCATATGAGAAAGTTGCAACAAATGATGGCCAAAAATAATATTTGACTGTCTAGCAAAATTAAACTTTAGTCAGTTTGATGATTTTTCCAACAACTTGCACATGCACTGCTGTTTAGGGGTAGTAGAGTATCCTGAGGTGGCACACATGCATTGCAAAGTTACTTGCTGCTGTTCCACTTCCAATTCCCATTAACTGGTTTGGGATAGCCTTCAGTATGTGAAGCTTTCATGCAAATTGGAAAATGGTTGCTGAGTGAATAGAGTAAGACTGCAGATGCAGGTTTTAGTTCAGATTTTGAACTGTATTCAATATCAAACTGGTAAATTGACATACCCCTTCTTGTTTAAGGGCCTGAACTAGAGAAGGCACTGGCAGAACTGTCAGGACAGCATCTCCTACGTTTATCGTAGTAACTAAGGTCACAAAAACAGCGTGCAGACCACAGTCCACATCTCTTTGTTCTTTGATTGTTTACTTGTAAACAATAATCGTTTTTGCTTTAAACAATGTCACAAAGATGCTTTCAAAATGGACTATAAATTTCAGCTGAATTCAACCAAAAACCAAAGTGTAAAAATGACATATTTTAGTTTTACAAAGGCTGTAGCCGTTTCTCAGTACAGACTTTGCCAAATTTGCACTCCTGTATTTGGGAGTTTGAACTAGATAATTTCAACTCAGAAGTCCAGATTCCAGAGGAGGGGAGGACTATTCGCAATTGGAACAGCCGTGTTCTTCTTAAAATCAGCAGCTCAGCTCTGCATTGGTGATTACACTTCAAAACAACTGTGCCTGACTGCACTGTGACCGAATACACTGAAACAAAAGGTCCACAAGCAGACTTTTTCAGGGAAAAAATGGAAATGGGCAGAATGAGAATATATTCGGGTATTTAGACTGTACTTGTGGATAAATGCTGTACAGTTAAATGTAGACTTTGAATTATAACAGTGTTTGGGCTGTGAATGCTGACGTTTCACAAGTCCTTAAGAACACATGTACAGAGAAGAACGTTGAAGGAGCAGGAGTATCCACTACCTCACGGTGACTTAGATTTTAGGAAATTACTGGCTTCAGCCGGGAAATATTCGGAAATATGATTATGTAAAACCACAAATGATAGCTTTTACCCTTTTTTTTTTAATATTACTCATTTTGTAAGAATCAAACAAAAAAGTAAAAGGTGTTAATAATGAGATTTAAAGGTTTTAAAACTTTGGACTGAGACAGGCCAGCTGTCTCCCCCTGTTCCCACCCTTTAGCCTAGATGAAGTGGCTGCTTCCTGTAGCTCTACATTTTATTTTTAGCTTTACATTACATTTAAGAGACCAACATGAGAGTAGTTACCCCTGTAGTATTAACACCCTTGGTTGAAGGGTGGAATAAACAAGGGAATGAGAGAAGACAGATTTTACTTATTGAAATGGAAATTCTCTTTGTTTGGATGCTGTGTTCCATCCAGGTATTTTTGAGATTGCTCTTTCGGTAGAGAGGAAGAAAGAGCAGGAAGAGAGCTATAAAAAGGAACCGCATGCAAAGGCAGTTTTTATTTGGGCGAGAGGAATAAGCATCATTCCTGGGTTGGGTGGGACACTAACCTTTATCACAACTCTACTTTGTGATTTAGTCACAGACAATTAGCCTAGTGTAGCTTTTACCAGTAATAATGAAATAGTTAATACCGTTTGCTTGTATGTGCAGGAATACCAGGAGAATGGTCCCCTGTTCTCGGAGCTCAAGTTCTACCAAAGGGCAGCCAAACCAGAGAACAGTGAGTAACACCACCTGTCCAGCGTCCCAGCAGCTCGCTGGAGCACGAGTGTGTTTGACTGATGAAGTGGTCGCAGACAGAGGCTTTGCTGCGTGCCGCACAGTAATTAATAATAAGCCAAAGCAAACATGCACCTCAGTGGTAGTTAGCCCCCCTCTCCATGCTTGTCTGGGCTCTCCAGTGCCTTCTTTTGGAGAGGAGCAAGAGAGAGGAAGCCACTCACACGTAATGATGCCCGGGCCTCCGCTGAGCCCCTGACCACCTGCCAGCCTGGTTGAGTGCCAGTCAGGCCAGTCGCCATCAAGCCCTGAGCCAGACCCACTGCTTTGTCTGGGGCCTCTGTGTGTATGTGTGTTTGCAGTTGTGTGTTTGTACTCTCAACACTGTAAGATTGATATTTGCATGCATGCATTATTACACTTACAAGGACAAATCTGAATTCTGGACAAAACATTTGCTTTTCATAGAGTTTGGAGGCTTTTGTTCAGACTCCTCTGTGAGAAAGAGAGCAGTTGGACTGGGGTTCAGGTCAGGGTTAGGAAATCATAAGAATCTGAAATTGTTGGAATAAGTACTAGCAAGTTTTCCTAGCTGCCAACCTCCACAGATTCATTAGTACAGCTAGGTGGTCCAAAGCACCAGGAGTGTAAAAATAGTAATTTGTTTCCGCACATTACATATTTATTCCTCTTCTAATATTTCCAGGACAAAAATGGCTGACAAGAAAGAAACTGGACTTCCTGGGCATCCCGACCTACTGGGGATCAGGACTCGCTGAATGTAATGGCCTCAGGTATTGACAAAGGCGGCATGTGGTGGACAACATGTTATTAGATGGTTAGATGATGACTGTGTAACATGTCTGAGTATAAAATCATCATCAGTATTTTCTGTGCATATCACAGTATTGCTGTAGGTTTGCCTAAATATAACCAGCCTTTTATAATATGTTGCACCGTAAGATGACAGAACTGTTCAAATGAAGGATATTATTCTGACCATAGCATTTTATTTCTAAATTGTTTTATCACAGATGAGAGAAATAAGAGCTACTTCACACAGTGTAAAGTATTTGGAAGGTAAAGTAAATTACCTGCCGGGCTTTTATAACACGGCAAAGCTGTCTGTGTTTTACACTTGACCTAGTGGGCATTAGTATTTATGTTTGTTGTGTTGTACATTAGGTAAATTCTGGGTACTGTGGTGAACTGTATCCATCTTGCAACTGAAAAAAATGTTCTGAGTTGTTTGCTTGTGTTCTCCTTCAGAGTGGATTTATCTGCTTTAACGTTTAAAGGCAGTTGCCTTCCAGCCACAGCTGAGCCAAAGAGCAAACTTTCAAGGCTACTTTTCAGTGGCTTGTCTTTGAGTGTTTCTTTTGACAGAATTTAAACCAAAGACCTTTCTTATCCATTGACTCATTCAGTTTCACATGAACTATGTCTTTGCCTTGAAAGGAAGACTTCAGAATGTGTTGAAATGCCAGTGTTAACTTCCAGTATAAAGTATATTTTTAGACATGAAATGTGTTTCCCCTTTTCAATTTTTCGTCATGGACATTTTTCCACATTCTGTTGATAGGAGATATTTTCCCAATTGTCTTAGTTAATGCTAAACTCTTATAACTTTTGTTAAACCTTTGTTTCATTACCCAAGACTTGGTAAATAAACCATCAGCATATTAAAGTCACCATAATATTTATTACAAGGTTGTTTAAAATCTGCAATTTTTGGTTGCAAGGTGTCTGATTCAGATTTTCTAATTTGGTTTATTTGGTTTTTTTAGTACTCCCAGGCTAAAAACCCCAAGACATATCAGGAATAAGGTTTTGACTGCTGGCCTTTCCCTCTCCCACTCAGTTATCGTTTTATGGTCATGGACCGACTGGGCAGTGACCTTCAGAAAGTCTGGAAGAAAGGTCATCCGAAAAAGACCACTGTGCTCCAGCTTGGTCAAGAACTGGTCAGATCATAATCATGGAATTCTTTTTATGACTTGATTATCGTATAAAAAGGCTGGGTGCAGCTCTCGCAGTTCAGATAGAAAAATTCAAAGTCAAAAGCTACTTTAACAGATAATGACCTCTGTTATTCTTATTTTTGTGTCTACATGCTCTGTCATTGGCTGCTGTGCCAGGTGGATGTACTGGAGTATATTCATGAGAACGAATATGTCCATGCAGACATTAAAGCTGCCAACCTCATGCAGGGACACAGAGACCCTAAAAAGGTTGGTCCACTGTAAATCTCCACTAACTATCATGCATGTGCACATTAGTGAGGATTGTTCTATTGTACAAACTGTACACTTTATGTAGCACAGTTGAGGGCTATGCGTCTGTGTGCAAATTATTTTGATAATGCAAATGGTCAGTTATTAGCTATCTGCTTTAATGAAGATTACACCTCTGAAAAGAAAGGATAGATTTGTTTTTTGTTTTTTATTGGTTGAATGGCTTTGTATTTAGTGATGTGTGTGCACTCTGTTATGTTCTAGGTCTACCTAGTAGACTACGGGCTGTCCTACAGATACTGTCCTGATGGAGTCCACAAAGAATACAAGGAAGACCCTAAGAAGGGCCACAATGGAACCATCGAGTACACCAGCCTTGATGCCCACAAAGGACTTAGTAAGTCTTTCATTTTATAAAAAGATAAACTCTAGAGGAAAAAGCCCTGACTGTGTGCAGTCTAGTTGATCAACAGATGTGCTGTAGCGGTCACAATGTGCAGCAAGCTTCGTAGGCTGTTGAATGAATTCTCCCCACACTGGAGCAGCGGATGCATAACTGCTTCTCTGTGGTAAAATACACTGTCCTATTACAGATATGTCCAGTGGAAAATACCACCCAGTAGAAGTTGTTACTGTGGTTACCTTTACATTTAATTTCACCCTAAACGACAATGCCTGCTGGGTCAGGTCCTGCTTTCCTCCTGGCTGTGAGGTGGGTCAGTATACAGGCTGACAATTGATGAAATGTTTTAAGTTATAGTTGGGGTTATTTGACATGGGGTTGTGTGAAGTACTTACCTATAGTCAGTGTATTACCTGCAGTAGACACAAATACTGGCACAGAAGCTGGGCGATATGCTGCCATGGACGGGGTCAGCAGAAAATACATTTTTTTTTACAATACAAATTTTTAAAAAATGGCCACTGAAAAAGGCCAATATCAGTTGAAGTGTAAGTTATATTTTGAAAATTTTCACAACTTTATCTTACCGTCAAACAGCCCTTTCCTTTGGGACTACACTCTCTCAACTGTTGAACTTCCGTATTCCTACACACAAGTCTTTCTGACTGAACAGCTGATCTGCGGTGTAATAAAGTGCATGGCATAGGTGACCTTGTGTGCAGAATAAAGTGGGCAACTTTTAAGTGGCTAAAACATGTTCTTTCTGCCGATCCTGTCCACAGCGGTACTCTCACCTTCTGTTCTGGTACTTGTGCCTACTTCTCCAAACTGACAACGTGTCTATCCTAATATAGCGCAGGTAAACCACTGACTGTGTAAAACTGCCTTACATAACCCCATGTGAAATAACCCAAACTATCCCTTTAAGCATATTGGCAACTTTCATGAGTATTTCAGAGTATTTCAAGTGTTACCAAGACAAGCACCTGCAGCTAAAGTCAGATACTGTTGAATGTGTTTCAGTAAAGCAGGACTCAAGATGAGCAAGACATGAAAAGATGTGACATTCTTTTTCTTTATACAGACAATAAGTTTGAGCTGAACATTATATCCTTATGATATCTATCTAGGTGTGAACATAGGCAATATTAATATTGCAAAAGGCAACGATATGGACAATATTACATTTCTCACACTCACCTCACCCCCCTGTCATGGCCACCCTGCATGCACAGGTAAAGCCAGCCCCTTGAGCAGTGCTGGGGAGTAACAGAATACATGTATGCTCACTGACGAAGTGAGCACAATGTCCTGAAGTAAACCTTCACATTTTTGTGAGTGATCGCACTGTACAACAAGACTTATAGTGAATTGATTTGAACTGCAATTTTCTCATCCTCCCACAACCATCTGACAATGTAACAACGTTTGGCTGCTTACCAAAATGTTTGTTCCGTTGCATGTCTGTAAACAACTCACCTGTGGCCACTAGTCAGCTGACTGAGTTACTGCAGTCAGTCAATTTCTCTCTCTCTCTCTCTCTCACTTCTCTTGTATAATTTTATTTTCTGACATTAACATTTTTCTGACTTCACTCTGTTTGAGCTCAGCATCTGTGAAAGACGTAATTCTTGGCTGTTTGACAGATTTTCTCTTGTTTTCACTCGTCATGAATTTATTTCCTCTGTGGCAGCCAAACATGTTCAACTCTCACTACAGACTGGTTTGAAATACTCGCTAGTGTAGCAACATTAAGGCTGCAAACAACTCAAAATGCAACTCTGTTTTCAGACAGTTGATACAGTAGAAGAAAACAACTTCAAGGTCAATTAAATAGCTTTCAACCATATAACTTGATCTTCATTAGCATAATGTGCTTGCCAGTTTGTAATTCATATTATTGAGGTTAAAATTTCAATTTTTTTTAGCACTTTAAGGAATTCTTGTCCATCTTGACTTAGAAGTTGAGCATCATGAATCAGTCTTGACCTTTGAAACAGCAGTTAACTTAAACTTGGGTTATTCTAAGTTAATCAGTTCCTTTTATTATTGTTATTAATGATTTTTTTCTCACATGCAAAAGTTTTAACATTGACATTTTGTTTATAAAGGAATCATAGTAAGAACATATTATGTAAACAACAGTGAATATTAAGAAGAAAGCAAAAATAGAGCCATAAAGGTGTCACCAATTTGGAATTGAATAATTGTTGTGATAAAGGTTCTATGAAGATTTTAAGATTTCTTTTCTTAAGAAATTTCATTTTGTCAATATATACTTCACCTAATACTAGCATTAGTTTGTTAACAAATAATTGGTGATTACAAACATGTCCTTCAATCAGCAGTTTCAAACACGAGCAGCTCATTGATTAAAAAACAGAACAACCAACCAAGACAAAGGAGAGATTCCTCGAGGGAGAGTTAGTGTGATTTACCTGCAGTACGTGCCAAAAAAGGGGAGGCTTGGATTTTGTAATTTTTGTCTCAAAACAATACACACAAGCCATATTTAAGTTGAAAGAGTCACTGGTCACTGTAAACATTCCTCCTCTCCCCAGTGACTATGAAACGATTGCTTTACAGTGTGACCACCCTGGAAGATATGGGGGGCAAAATCCATAGCGCTTGCTCTGTGCAATAATGCATTCTAAGGTTCAGCTAAAACAAATCTGAAACTTCAGCAGTCTGTGTTAACCCAGTAGAGCGTTTAACTTCCAAAATTTGTATTTTTTATCTACAAATTTCCTCTTTTGTGTTTCCTTGGTGAGCCCTGGTTGATGCATTAGTGGAACAAAACACTGGCACCAAACATACATACAACTAACAGTGCAAAGGTACCCCCTTGATTTCGACTGCTGATGTTACTACTTAGTGTGGGAGGAATGACAGGTATTCACAGTCGCTAGCATTTTGTTATTTTCACAGCATTTATATTAACCCTTCTCTAAGCTTTGTCCTTTGGGTTTGCCGTCTTTGTTTGTCAATACATGTAAAATGGCCTCTCCGCCCTGCCACCCTCCACCTTCCTCAGCTGATATTGGGAACACATTAACTGGCAAATTGCCTACATGCTCTCTCTCTTCATTGACCATCGATTCTCCATCTGCAGCCCCTGCTGAATTCCCCAGCACCGTCCTGTCTCTATTTAACAATTCCCTAATTAGCTGAAGTCATAACCTGCATCATGTATTCATCTCCCATTAATTAAGGGCTTTGGTGTTTGGTTAGAGCGCAGCCCTCGCCACAGGTTACCTCTGTGAGCCCCATGCCAACCCCTAAACCCCCCCCCCCGACACTGTACATCAGCATGGCTCACACTGCCTAATCGCCATGGCAGTGTTTCCTGTCAACGTAATCGATAAATAAAAGAAGAGAGGAAAATGTTCTGTCAGCAATTATCAAATGGAACTCATGTTAATTTTAATATGATTTTGAAAGTGGGAGGGAGGGAGCAGCAGAAAATGGTGATATGTATTTCTGCATGAAGCAGCATAATGTAAATGTTGTAAGTGTGCATCCATCTTTCCACCAAGTGCTCTCACTGGAAACACGAGTTTGCTGGAAGCCTGACAGAGATGATGATAATCATTGTTTTAAACATAAGTTTATTGTACTAGTTCCCCAAAGAACCGAACAAACCTCCAGCAATGAAGAAAACATTAAAATATACAGTATATCTCTCTGGATGTTGTGTTAAAGTATTTTCTACTGTGGTGTGGAGATAATGACCGAGGACCAGACCCTTGTCTGCCCCTCTCTGACCTCATGGCACCAGTACCCACAAAGATGTTGACAGGTTGCCATGGTGAGGTTTGGCAAACACAGCTCGCGAGTGGCAGGCCTTTGAACACAGAGCTAAACGGTGTAATTATCGCCATTCGGTGGGCGTTCATCGGACAGAAGACCATCTCCCAAAGACAAGACTGTGAAGCAAAAGGGTTAAGAGTGTGACACTGCAGCACGCTTTAGGGAATCTGAATAACAATAGGAGGTAATTAACAACATCGTTGCTGCCTCACCTCCTTGTCTAAAGCATGTAGAGAATCCGTGTGTATTTATGTGGGTGTTTTGTATTTATGTACTGTGCATGTGTGTTTCAAGCATGTCCAGGATTCCTTTGAGAGCTGTTTAAGTGTATGTGTTTGCACATGCATATCTCTTCACTGTTCTCTGCCATTACTTATATGAGGGCAAAACATGTTAAATACAGAAGAGCAGGCACACAAAACACTAATATGAGTTGTGATAATGTGCCTAGAGCATGCACGGAGGGCAGCAATGCTTAATATACTTGTTGATCTTTTAATTGTTAATCTATTAGGGCGCTCAGGGAGTTGCTGTACTTTTCCAATGTCCGTATCATATGTATTTTTTATCTTTATTGTCCTTCAACAGGCTCTCAGTAGCAATGGAGTACTGTAATTATTTACAACAATAGGAAGCCAAAGAGTAATGCTGACTTAATGCGAAGGCAAACAAACCTAACTTGTGTTGTCAGAGTTGTTGAGATGAAGTGTAACAGACAATGAGCGTTTCATATTTGAATTAAATTAAAGGTGTCAGTCAACACCAGTTTTACTGCTGAAATATCTGTGCTTTGCTCTCTCATCTCATCCAGATGTTCAGTCAAGTTTTATTTATTTACACCCTCTATGTGTCTTTTGAAATAATCACTGGACACGAGTCAGATTAGGCAATCATAACGTGCATTTAAGGTCAATTAATGAGCATTTTCAATTAGTGTATAAAAAAACCTAAGAGGAAGGAAGGAAATGTACAAAACTTTTTGCCCCCAATTCCTAATATTTGCATTACAGTTGTTGGGTGGGCCCAACAATGTTAAATTATTCTATATTTCACACAATTAGAACAAAGATTAGAGAAAAGCTCGAAACTGATTTTATTTTCTTCGTTCCACCTCTGTTAATCATCTCACAAATCCTCACACTTATCTTGTGGCTCACGAGGCCCCGACTGTATTTGAACTAAATTAAATTACTTGAATTGCTACAACAGTGAAATACTGCTTACACACTGATGCGTCAGTATTAACAATCTAAGCATTTACTATACATATTTAATATTGTATCAGTCATTTTTGAGAAGATGTAGTACTTTTCCGTCTGATAATTAAAATTGAAATGAGGATTTTGAATGCAGAACTTATACTTGTAATTGAGTACTTCTTCTTAAGTATAATACTTATAGTATTTTCCTTAAATACTTATTGAAGTACTTCTGAGTACTTAGTCCACCACTGAAATAAAATCAAACATAATTCTCTTTTTGCTTTGTGACCTTTAAAGTTCTGTGTTCAAACTTTTCCGGCTGGTTAGGACCTCT
>NW_019525348.1:1195798-1245668 GCF_002814215.2 Seriola lalandi dorsalis
GAATCCCGCATCGGACGGCCTTTCGCTGCATGTCATTCCCCCTCTCTCTGCCTCCCTGTTTCCTGTCACTCTCCACTGTGCTGTCCATTAAAGGCATAAAAGCCCCAAAAAATATACTTTAAATTACTTGAATTGCTACAACAGTGAAATACTGCTTGAACACTGATGCGTCAGTATTAACAATCTAAGCATTTACTATACATATTTAATATTGTATCAGTCACAGCGGCCATTTTTGAGAAGATGTAGTACTTTTCCGTCTGATAATTAAAATTGAAATGAGGATTTTGAATGCAGAACTTATACTTGTAATTGAGTACTTCTTCTTAAGTATAATACTTATAGTATTTTCCTTAAATACTTATTGAAGTACTTCTGAGTACTTAGTCCACCACTGAAATAAAATCAAACATAATTCTCTTTTTGCTTTGTGACCTTTAAAGTTCTGTGTTCAAACTTTTCCGGCTGGTTAGGACCTCTGTGTGTGGAGTTTGCATGTTCTCCCCGTTCCTCCCACAGTCCAAAGACTTGCAGGTTAGGTTGACTGGCAACTATAAATGGCATCGGTGTGAATGTGAGTTTGAATTGTTGTTTGTCTCTACATGTCAGCCCTGTGATAGACTGACAACCTGTCCAAAGTGTACACCGCCTCTTGCCCTATGTCAGCTGGGATTGGCTGAAGCTGCCAGCGACTCTCAAGGCGAAGCGGTATAGCTAATGGATAGATGGATCTCTACACTTGTGCACAGAAGAGTGGTCTGAGCTCTAATGATCTCATCATCATATTAGAGAGAGAGAAGACATCAGTTGTCTTCCACTTTGACACACTGCTCAGGATAAAACGTGTTATATTATGTCATCTGATTCTGGCATTAGACCTTAAACACAGAAAGTGTAAAGTCGCTAAAAACGTTAAACGTGGTTAAAAAAAAAAAAAAAAGGTAGGAACCTTTAGAAGGAGCACCAGACAGACATGCAATAGAGATAGATAGTAGACAGAGGTAACGGCAGCAAAGACCTTGATTTACCTGTGTCTGCCAAAATGAATGTAATGTATCAACTAAACCAGCATTTCTCAACCTCTCTTCACCTGTTGCATGTTAAGGTCCAAAAAAAATCTCTTGAAAATTACCCTCAAAGTTGCTGTAGGGTTTTATTAGCAAACATCACTCTTCTCAAGGCCCTTTATATACAGTGATTGTCAACATCCAGTCGTTAATTGGGCTGTTCCCTAAAAGTCCATGAGTCAAATCAGTGCATCACACGTGATGCACTGATTTGCATTTTGTGAGTCGATTGACCACCCTTTTTTTTTGTTGTGTTACTAAATGAAGGAGCAGCATTGTGGCTGGTTGTAAACTTTACAAACTGAGTCTTAAAATGACCAAACCACAACAAACGAACTGTGATGGAGCTAGAGACAGGTGACGGAGGGCAATATACACTGGACAACACCATGCAGGCCATCACGACTTGTTTCTGTTGGCTGTAGTAGGATTTCATAACTGAGCTCAAACCAAGACGAGTTTCTAGGTACAGCTTTAGTCAGTATGGTGTGGCGCCTCTGGAGAAAGCGGCTGAGAAAGATGAAGTGACCCTGCATGAGGGGAGTGAGTGATATATCACCCTAGCTGTAGATGAGGTGTAATTGTGAAAAGACATCAGAGTGTTTATAAAAATTAAAACTATAGATAAGAAAAAGCATGAGCAAAGCATGCATGTTCACATGTAATCAGATTACCACCCTCACACTCCATGTAATCTGGTCCTGTGTGCCATTGACCACGCTTCCTCTTTAGACAAGACGGTTGGCTGGGGAGGATCAATGCTGGCTGTGGCTCAGGGAGGAGATTTCTCCCCTCTGATGGAGCCAGTCAATAGGTAATTTCTCCGGAGACGTGTGGCGGCCGTTACAGTATTGAGCTGCTAAAACTCCCCGGGCTCGACCCCTCTAGATGGACTTGGTTCCCATGTATTGATAGATCTCACACACTAATGTAGCCCCATGCAATCACACACACACACTCACAGTAAGACACAACATACTCTTGACTTGTTGTTAAGGAAGTCTTAATTCACTGGAAATCACACAGGTATCGTACATACAATTTTTCATGTCTTCAAATACTTTCCCCAATATCAAATTCTGTTGTTCTACCTGTCCCCCTGATCAAATGAACAGTGACAACTGGTGACACTAATCTTGGGTGCCCACCTTGAAACTTTGGTAATTGTATAGATCTTCTGTGATGCTGGGGTAAAGATGGGTGTGAAGCATCCATGGTTTAGAATTTGTAGCTTCTTTCCCACAGGAACATCCATTTTTGAAGTATTGTCTACTGTCATGGCTACACGTTTTTGCTCTATCAGAACCAGATTTTTACAAGGAACAAAGCTTAACAAAGTAAAGTCAAATCAGTTTTATTTCACACTACATCACAAATAAAACAAAATTTTACTAGGCGACTGTGGCTCAGGAGGTAGAACAGGTTGTTCACTAATCAGATGGTTGGTCGTTCGATCCCCGGCTCCTCCAGTGTGTTGAAGTGTCGTTGGCCAAGATACTGAACCTCAATTGCCTCTGATGGCTGTTCCATCAGTGTTTGAGTGTGTGTATGAAGAAAGCGCTGTACTAATGTATGTGAATGGGTGAATGTGGCTTGAAGTGTAAAGCACTTTGAGTGCTATATAAGTGCAGTCCATTTACCATTTACTTAATACCTTTTTATTAAATTCCTTCAAAGTCTTCACTACATACATTATGAAACTAGACAGACATGGATATAAACTGGAACCTGACTAGTGGAGGCTTACAACTGCGAGGTGGTAATTTTAGTTTCAAATATGTGGCAGTCTTCCTCAACACCTGTAGACAGACTTGGATGTGTAAAAAAAGGTGGAGTTCACTGGTTCTAGGGTTAGCAATGCTTTTCAATCAATTGTCGATTGTTCCACCTCTATGGTCCAGACTGGAATGTCTCGAACATACAGAACAGACATTCAGACATTCAGACATTCACTTCCTCTAGCGCCACCATGAGGTTAACATTTCTGGATCAGATTGCAGAAATTTGGTGCAGACATTCATGTCTCTCTCAGGATAAGAGCTTTAATGATAAGAGCTTGTATAGCCATCATCAGGTCAAAATTTCATCTGCAATATTGTGTTTGTGTTTTATGCTAATTATGGTGTGAACATGAAAACCATTGTACCTGCTAAACATTAGCATGTTACATTGTCATTGTGAGCATGCTACAATACCAACCACTACTACCTTTATGTTGAGTTTACTACAGCTGATAAAGATCAGAAGTAAACCTTGTATTTCAAATTTAATTTATCTTATCATTTGATTTTTTGTTAATATACATATGGGACTTGTTCTGACTCACACACACAGTGTGTTCCTATGACAGGTGATACAGTGTAAGAGGTGAATTAGCACCTGTGCTGCAGAATTTTAGATTTATTCTTCTTTGTGAATCTTGCATCAGCTCTATCTTGATGATTCTGCAAATGGTACCTGTTTCCAACCTTGACTGTTCTTCTAAAAGAAAATCTAATATCTAATGTTAAAAGTGCTAAAAAGGACTCTTTGTGATCACAATAATCCAACTACTGATTTTTGCACTTTTTATTTTTTTTACCAACAAATGTAAAAGCTTTCACAAACTGAAACTTGAAATTGAATTATGGATAATTTATAGATAAAAGAAGCAGGATGTAAAAATATCAATGGCAAAAGAATATTTGTTTTATTGTAATTTTTGACCACCTCAAATTTCTGTCTCACTCTAGACCCATCTAGACGCAGTGACCTCCAGATTTTGGGTTTTTGTCTTCTTCACTGGTTGTGTCGGTCTCTGCCTTGGGACGGTGTTCTCAGGAACCCAGCTCAGGTCCAGGAGGCCAAGACCAGGTAGGTAATCCCTTGTACTGTTTCTGCAGCAGAGATATAACAACCTGTGATGAAACATCTAGGCAGGTGCCCTTGGAATAGAGGTTATAGACAACTAAAAGCCAGTATACAAACAGTACAGCAGAGCATTTCAAATGAAAGCAGGAAACACCTGAAACTTATCTAAACACCTTGAAGAGAGGCGTCCTGGTCTGTAGACAGAATTGAGGCTGAGTGAGTTTCAGTTGTTAACTTTATATTAACATCATGTCGTCAACATCTTCATGTCCTGAAATGTTACTGTTGCTGTTTGTGAACTGCGAAAGCCACACACAACGTTGACAAAGGCAAACTAGCTTGTTTATGCTAACTGTCATGTTCTATATACAAAATGTTGTGTTTCTCCCTCTGGTGGGCATTTTGAGCTCCAGCTTCAAGGCTATTGGTTAAGTTTGTCATGTGATGCAGCCAGGTCAGCCAGTTTTTTCCTCTTCTCTTCGGAAAGTGCTAGTTTTGCCATGAGGTCTGCTTTGAGTTTTCAATGTTGAATGTTGTATGTTGAAGCTGTGTCCATCCTTTGGAGTTTATTGCTTGTGAGTATCATTTGTTCATGTAAGAATCACATTCTACAACATTGTGTTTATGTATTTTAAGCTCTGTGTTACACTCAGCTAAAAAGTTCTGTTTAATCTGCTGCTTACTGCTGCTACTCATTTGTTAGCTTCTTTATATTGCTGAGTCATGCTAATCTGTATCAAAGTGTAACATACCATATTTCCGTTTATTTCAGTTTTACAAGTTGTAAATTGAAGAGCTGCAGACAACAGTAAAGAATATAAACTTTACTCCACCTTTGGGATTTCTTTAAGTCTTGTTCGCTACCTGTCGATTTGTGTACAGACACACACTGAGGGCAGGATACTAACATAGCGAGTCTTCACATATTAGCGGGCTACCGTCATTACAGTTCCATCTGTCTAAGAACACTGACTTTTTAAATATTGAATTTAATTTTTGCACACTCCCTATATGGAGGTGTGTGCATGTGCATGATATAGAAATGATACAGCTTTTGCTATAGATATACCTTTAAGATCCATCAACAAAGTAAGGAAAAGTTCTCCATTTCATATAATACTAGTCTAATCTGACCATCAAAGTAATGGATACAGGGTATCATATGCAGCCACTCTATTATCCAGGATAGGCCAATCTGTAAGCAATGGGACATGCACTGACTTTCACTGTTGCACCAGCGATCTCCTGCCGAGCATATTAGCCATCTGTCTGTCAGAGTGGACGGATCCCCTAGCATGAGTAATGACGGGCAGTAGGGAACATCCTGGTCAGCAATTAGCTGAATTAAATATGTATACTTCATGACCCTTTTGTTAACTGGAGAAAATGAATCTGTTTTCTGTGTAATTGAATCATTTTTGAAGATTGATTTTAACATAGTGTGGGTGTGCACATGGTGCCAGTATTACTGTTTACAGATGAGCTTCTACCTGCAATTTTCTGAAAGACTTTATATCTAGATCACTATTGGAGTCATCCAAGACCAGTAGTTTGTTGTCCAAGCAAGGTCATATATCAGCAAGTTTCTCCTCATTTGATGAGTTTGACAGTTTAATCTGAGCTAAGGCAGTTTTCTGTTCAGCCACCATCTGCTTCAGTATCTGATGAATACTTCGGAGGTGAGACCGTCTGCATCGGAGTTGCCATTGTTATTTCCATCGGCATGTTCCATACTTCTTGTCTTGTTTTTGTTCATTGTTATATATTTTTAAGGATGCACATTTTGGTAGACCATGATTGTCAAATATTTTTAGGTGATGCCAAGACCAGTCAGTCTAAGCAGCCATCTTGCAGAGACCGCCACATGACAACACTTTTAGAAATTCCTAAAATAATTAATGGCAATGAGAAGTTCATGTTTGTGGCTGGTGCTAGCCACTTGCAAGGTTTTTATATTTCTCTGTTATCTTCCTAGATACTTGCTGTATGTCTCAAGTTTTCCTCCAGTCTAAATACATTTTATAATGTCATGAAATAAATATAAAATGAAATCCACAGCTGGATATCATATCGAATATATATACAATCTAATATAGTTATGCAATAAAACACTTTGTGAATCATATTATTTTAAATGTTAGACTGAATTGCATTGCAGTGCTTGCTGTGTAAGCTGTGAAATAGTACTTTGCTCTGTATATTTTGTATGAACATCCTGTAGGACAGTTTGCCTGGGCTTGGATTCAGCTTGTTCTCCTGCTGTGTTGTTCTAACTCTACTATCCACCTCTGAGTTCCATCGCTCGTAATGCTGATGTTCCCACTTCCTCACTGTCGTACCTTCCTTTACTCCTCCCTCAGACTGATGGAGAATCTGCCAGACTCAGTCCAGCAGCTGTCAGTGAGCACAGCCAGCACAGGTAAGCCAGGGCCGCAGGGCATCTTCTAATTCAGACTAATTCAGGTTGTGGGCTGACAAGCACAGAGCATATGGGTAATGCTGTTGTACAGCAATATTCCTGTATGCATAAGCAAGATGGTTTTTCATTCATAAGAAAACATGTAAAGCATGAAAAATTATCAGATGTGTCCTTGAGAATTATGTTCAGTTTCTTACTTGTCTCATTGTCTCACAACAACTGGCAACTGAAATTAAGAAAATGGACAAAGTTCAATTGCTCCAAAGTGTAGAGAGTTTTTGATAAAAAACTAAGTCACAGGCGGTTTGTAGAAAGTTACACTGTGGCCACAACTTCTGCTGTGTGAATGGATGAAATGACTCTGGACTTTTGTTTTGAAATCACATGGAGCTGGGATGATTTTTTCACTGTTTGGTCTTTTAACAAAAGCAGGAAATGCGTCTTCAACACATCACATTTCAGTTCTCAGGGCAGAGTAGTAAAGTGGCAGTCTGCTCTTTTTGGAGTGTTAGTGCACTTTACTGATTCTACCTGAGATTAAATGCTGTTGTTCTGTCCTGCCAAACAAAATGAGGCAGTGAAATCAGGGTTAAAAGTTTTCCTGGAATCTTAAAATGATGACTTATTGGGAATCTGCCAAAATTTCTTAGACTTCTCACCATAAAATAATTCAGATTTTAAAATCATAACTGCAAAATCATAGCTCCTAATTGATCAGGATATCGCATTTATTCTGACTTTCTGTTTTTTCTGTGTTTTTATATTCATTAGATTATTTTTTAGTACTTCCTCTATCCTATCTATTTGGTCGAAAAAAACATGCTTCAACAAATTTCATGCACTGTTTTTCAGTTGTACTTCTGAGTGGTTTTACAGGAGCAATGACCAGAGGTGGACAAAGTACACTGCTCCATTACCTGACTCAAAGTATAGATCCTCTGGTCAAATATGACTCCAATACAAGTGAAATTTGTTTAGTTTTTTTTTTAAGTACTGGAGTACTTGATTTAAAAGTACTGAAGTATTCAAAAGTACATTTTTTATGTCAACACATTGTTGTATTGTTCCACATTTACAGAACCTAATGATGATCTTTATCTAACATCTCCATGGTTAGGACACTGACAGGTTCACACATGACTGACAGTGGCGGAGTTGGCTGTGATTGGTTTTTCTCCTGTAATGACTACAGTGTATGGTCTATCACATTTTTCAAAATAAAATAAAAATTAATTCACTGACTAAACAATGCTTCAAAGTAAGAGTTCTTCATAGAAATATAGTGGAGTCAAAAGTACAATATTTGTCTTTTAAATCGACTAGTACTCAAGTAAATGTACTCCATTACTGTGCACCTTTGCATATTGCCATCTTCATAGGGTTGTCCTGAGGTTATTACTGCATGTAATGGCAGGGAAACAAAATCAACTGATCATATGGAGCCATTTCAGCTTGTCACTTCTGTCATTTCATTGTACTTGTTAGGGTGGTGATGATGTTTAGCAGAAAGGTATCTTTGTTTCAGTACATACTATATTCTTCATTGTGTGAACACATGGCTGTGCACAGATTCCCACAGGTTGTTTTTTTTCAATGTCAGATTTTGGTAAAAATTCCATGGATTTCAATCACTTGTACTTGAGCCTGTTTTATCCAAGTAACCTAACCATGCCTGATGTGAAGAGAGCCTTTAAAATGCGCAGTCTGTGGAGATGATGATAATGACAATGATATTGGTCTGGACTACAACAGATCCTCATTGTGTCCAAGGTCACAGAAACAAAACTTTTCACCCAGAATGAATCTCTCTGTCTTCCAGTCAGCTGAGGCTCCAGTTAAACAGCCGTCCCACTGACATGCCTTTCAAAGTCTGTCGTGTGTTATCTCCTCTTTATGAGTAGAGGTCACACCTGTGAGAGGGCTCAGTGTGTGTGATGTATGGCTGGGACCAGCTGCTTGCTGTCCGCCACAGATAAGAGCCAGTTTATGCATCAACTAAGTGTGTGTGTGTGTGTGTGTGTGTGTGTGTGTGTTTGTATGTGTCATATACGTACGTCGTCAGTGTGTGATGTATGGAGGCTGACTGTGTACGCCACTTCCACACATAGATCCATGGCTGTGCACATGTCTAGTCTGCTCTCTGTGGGGAGATACATTTCCAGGCTGATACACATCTGGTCTGTGACACCTTCAGGTTCATCTTGAATTTGCTTCTGCATGTCTCAACACTTCCAGAGACGATTTCATACCTAGTGCCTCACAGCTAGTAAAACCAAACTATAATGCTTGTGCAATGAATCACAAATTATACCAAAGGGTTTGACTGATCCGGATTTATCCAGAATCTTCTACAAGATATTTGAGTTGAAATATTTGAACGTGCTGTAAATCTTTGACATGCTGTTTGACTACTTTCTGTACCTGTCCGTAGACGAGGTGGCTGCGTTCCTCCTATATGTGAAAACTTTGGGCTACCAAGAGAAGCCAGACTACAAGCATCTCAAAAAGCTGTTGGCCTGTAGTGGCAGGGGAGGACTTGACCTCTCCGCGCCTCAAGGATCTGCAGCAGAGTCATCCACCAGGGCGGCAGATCTTCACACCAGGGAAAAGGTGAGGGGGCTGAGACCTTGTGTCTAAACTTGTAACTGAATGAGTGTATGGTGTGAGATCCTGTCAGTCTAACAGTGGCAGTACATAATGTATATGTATTGAAACATGAGATTGTGTCAGTAACTACTTAAATTATTCTGTGATTGATGCCAACAAAAGGTTTTTGCACCTGACAGAAATGTAACAGATACAGCTTCCTGTGTTTTCCAGAAAAGATCAAAGATTGGTTAAAAATAAACCCAAGTGTATTTCCCTGGTTAGTACAGTTCACTTGGTGAGCTCAAAACAACTGGACTAAGACAAATGGGCCTTTTCAAAATACTATGGTCGATATGATCAATGTCCATCAGACAACTGTATGTTGGGCTATTAGAAGAGCGTCCTTCACTCTCTAGTGCTGCTGTAGGTGTTATATGCACCTACCAACCCAGGAAGAAGCAGCAAAGAAATCAGGAATAAATTGACAGTACTCATGATCCTCTATTGCTGCAAACAACTCTATAAGTTGTCTTATTTCTTTATCAGTAAAATAAATTAAAAAAAAAATTCAAATCACAGAGTCGGACGTAGCCGCAGAAGTCCTTTGCCAATAGTGCAGCCATCTCCACAGCACCCCATCAATTAGGCCTTAATGGTAGAGTGGCTAGATGGAAGACATTTTGAGTGAAAGATGTATGACATCTTTCTTTTTTAACAGTGGCTGAGATTTTTAGTCATTTGCAACTTGATAACGTCAGCTCTTGTCAATTCAACTGGAATTGAAGTGAGGAATCACGTCAAATTAGAACATTCTGCACTGTGTGTACGGCAGCCCCAACAACAGCAGGTTGTAAAATGAAGACATGGCTGTGATGCTCATGTGGCAGTATGTATATGTATAGTGTTTTTCTGACCTGCGGAAAACACTGAATGCTCACTTGTCATTTGGGTGTGGGTTCAAATAGAGAAAGAGACGTCACACCGTCACGACAACGTGCAGGAGTTTTGAAGAGGCATGTGAACCTTCCAACAGACGCCTCCTTGTAATGGACTACTTCGTATCGTAAACTCATCTTCCAGTGATTCTGCTGCACTGGTGCAAAGACGACAGTTAGTGCCTGACAAGCAGGTATAAAGTTCTGATTTGTCAGGAATAATCAGCTGTTAAAACAAATAAAACATAGTTTTGCTGTTGTCTCGTGAAGTCCCTGCTCAGATAAGAGGTGAAGCAGCTGACTGCGTGCTGGTCAACTGAAGTATTCCTTCAGGGTTTTTAAAATGCAACTGTCACTTTTACTAACATTTCTATATCCTGTGGAAATGTTACTCTGAGTATGGTGCACATACAGTAGACTGTAAAGTAACATCACAGTTATGACAGATTCAGTATGGAAGTGCGAGTGTGTAATGCATATAGTCTTTTATAGGGACAGTGTGTTTTACGGTGTGTGTGTGCTTGTGCTACAGAAAGTTAATAGTAGCACTGAATAGTTTGAGCCATTTGATCCCGGCTGTTTGTTTAAAACATAAAACAATGTTTTTGCATGCAGAGAACATTCAACAACTTCAATGTCGGTTACAAATAGTTCTGTTTCCTTCATTGAGTCTCTTAACCTGAGAGTGTGGAAACGTGACAGCAGTGAAGCGGGAGGGTTAACCTCCTCCTGATCCCCCCCCATCCCTCACTGACAATGTCACCCAGAGGTGTCCAGGTCTAAAGCTGGAGGAGAAGCGCGATTCTCCTCAAATTCACCAGAATCACTTCTTGACCCCTCGGGCCCACGGAGCGCCCTCTCAATGGCCCAATTTGAAGAAGTTGATGACACACACTTTACGCAGCACAGGATGTCTCCAATTATGCTCCTGATTTCCTCTCCTCTCCTTGTGTCATTTAATTTCCATGCTAAAGTGCTGGCCAGTTTGATCCCTAGTTAAACAGAAGTGGCCATTTACAGGCGGTTTAGTGAGGAGAGTAAATGTCAGCCGAGATAAAGGCCATTCAACGGGCATGTTCACTGAATCATTTGCCACTAGTGTCGTATAAATAAATTATTTTATATCTGATAATGGCTATGAGGAGTCAAAGTTTTATTTAAGAGAATCTGCTCTAAGATTGTTTTTTTTTTTTTTTTTAACATCATGAAAATATCTGGGAAAGTTCTCTCTCTTTTTTTTATTTTTTATTTTTTTTTTATAGAAGATATTTCATGACGGGGTTTAAAGACCCTGGTAACAAAGTAGGGGCGTATAGAACAGATAGGGGTGTTTTCTTAAACTGGTTCCAGCAATAAATAATCTCACATGTATTTATCAGCAGAAAGCAGGACGAGCCAGAGGAGCCCCCAAAGCCAAGCCTACAGCCACAGTGATGGATGAAGAAGTTCAGGAGGGAGCCAAGTCTAAACCAGTGCCCGCTCAATACATTAGAGCCCCACCCCTCACTAAACCTCAGGCGCAGGTAAGATCTGAAACAACCCATAATAAAGTTCAGTGTATGTGTGTTCAGACTATTTTACAACAAAATACACTCAGAGGCCATTTTATTAGTGTAGACCTTTCTACCTGATGAAGTCCTCTGAACAGTCCGAACTCTTCAGGGTTTGTACACTTCCTGGAGATCCTGCTCCATGTCCACACAATAGCACTTGCTGCAGATTTGTCACCTGCACTTTCCACATCCCAAAGATGATCTGAGATCTGGTGGACTGTGGAGGTCACTGGAGTTCACTGAACTCACTGTCATGTTGGTGGATCAGTTTGTGGTGACATGTCTTACCGTACTGCCAGTAGTAGCCATTAGAAGACGGGCAGACTGTGATCATAACTAGATGCTCAGTGGGGAGTCCTGGTGACTCACCTGATAGAGCACCTACCACTCAGGCTCAGTCCTTACTGCAGTGGCCTGGGTTTGAATCCAGCCAAACAGACCTCCCTCTGCTGCCCCTCATCCCCTCTCTCTCTCCCCCAAGTTTCCTGTCACTCACTGTCCACATCCCAATGAATAACTTCAAAAGAAGAGATGCATATGTTTTCACAATATGTTAGGATGCACCAGTGTGGAGACATGTTAAGGCTTATGGGACACGCTTGTTATATGAAAACACCAGTCATCACAATTTTCATTTCAGCCATTAAAGATATCAGGCCACAGTCAGGGTGTAAACACACGTTCATCATATAACTTCACTTACACTGAATAACATTGTTAAAAATATTCTGAAATCAACAGTAAACTTTTTTCTACTTGCTCACAGAAGGAAAAAGCTTTTCCTGCTCCCAGAAGATCACAGCGACCAAGACCTGATCCTGTACAGACTTATCAAGAAGATAGTGAAGATGATAGTGAAGATGAGGATGAAGATAAGACAAGACCCAGACCCATCCCTGAATGTTACCTCAGAGGCCCTCCGATAGCCCCCAGAACTCAGTCTAAACAGGTGTGAGGCAAACGTGTAAGAGCAGCCACGTTCTTTATTTATAACTGACATTTGAAAAAAATCAGTTTGAATGTTATTGATGAATGTAAAAAAACAAGTGTTTGATTGTAGTTAAGTCTTTGTAAATGTCTGAAACATTACGATTCCTGCTGTGACTCAAGTTCTGAAGAAGGTTGAAAAGAAACACTAAAGTGTTCAGTTGGAAATCAATCGTTCACAAGTTTATTTGTAGTTATTCACATGTTCACGTTATTGTCAGCTCTAAAACAGCAAACACTTGAATCTCTTTGATAGAAAACTAAATCCAAACAGACCTTCAGGAAAAGAGACGACCTCACTGTGACCTCAGCGAGGCAGGAACGAGGAACCCGCCTGCAAAGGAGGAAACACTCCGTCCCGGGGTGTGACGGTCAGAAGCATGATGATGAAAGGCTGATACACAACCACAGAGCAGGCTACAGCCACCAACAGTGGTGGGACAGAAACCTCCGTCATGAACACAGAGACAGCTCTGGGGATTGGGATAACTCTGTTCTCAAAGGTCCAGGACTGGAAGCTGGTCCCACACAGAGGACAGGACTGCTGCACTGGCTTGTCTTTGCAGGTGTCTTCCTTTCCCTGGGTGCCTGCGTTCTGGGCTTCTTGGAGTTTGACAAAGTGCATTTAAACCCTTTTAATCTAGAAAATTAAGTGTTTTTGAGCAGGTAAGCTTCTTCCTGAGCCATTCCCCATGGGCAAGATGGAGCTGATATGAACCCAGAGCCACTCCTCAGGACTTCTGGGCTGACATTTTCACTGTGATAGGCTGCAATTGAAAGAGAAGCCTCAGTTTATTCTTAATAATTATAATATGGTTAATAATTATGGTTACATGTATATGAAGGATTGCTTCAGAAAAAAATAAAATGCGCTGTCCTGTCTGGAGTGTGGGTGAACAACTGCCAAACACACTCCAAATCATGTGCATAAATAAACCTGGCTGTGACTTGGACTCAGTGATGATGCTGCATTCACAAACATCCAGTATTACATGTTTTATATGCTGTATCACAGAAGTAGCTTCATTAGAACCGAGTGAATGTCACACACTGTTGTGAGCGCACTCAGGAAAGAGAAGGCTGCGTGATGTATAGCGCCGTGCTAATTAAGTGTGCTGAACATGTATTGACGGTGCGGCGGAGACCTTTATTAAACGCTGTGAGGTGCAGACGTACCTTGCTGCAGTAAGGACACTCTCCAAAAACAATGCTGAAGCTCTGCCTGCTGGAGGGCAGCGCTCGCAGCCACTGAGGGAAAAGGAAGAAAAGGAACTACTTCATCACATCATTACCTTGAATCTGGTGTGTCAGTGTCAAGTGATAATAACGCTTGTTTCAATGTACACTTATTACTGCACACTTTAATGGTATATTCAAGATTATCTGACACATTGAAGCATTTGAAGCTTTTACACACAACCTTTCATGTCTTCAACTTTCTCAGCTCTAAAAAGAGCTCATTGAATATCTATAGTCGTATATATTTTTTATTCATTTGAATCTTATTGAAATTGTTCCCTTTTCTATGTGGTATTTTAAGATTACTGTTTCATGTAGCTAGGTGTCAGAATGAAGAAGGTTTGAATCTCTTTGTCTTTGCGTTCCCCTCCTTTAGACTCTTTGGTGGCTCATTCATGTTCATTCAAGTTTAGTTAGTTTTCTTCTGTCAAAGCACAATCAAAACTTCCATCCATCCATTATCTATACCGCTTATCCCTACAGGGTCCCGGGGGGGGCTGGAGACAATGCCAGCTAACATTGGGTGAGGGCGGGGTACACCCTGGAGAGGTCGCCAGTCTATCACAGGGCTGACACATAGAGACAAACAACCAGTTATGCACACATTCACACCTGTGGGCACTTTACAGTCAGCAATTAAGCTAATGTGCATGTGTCTGGACTGTGGGAGGAAGCCGGAGCACCCAGAGAGAACCCGCACAGGGAGAACCTGCTGACTTCACAGCCCAGAACCTTCTCACTGTGAGGCGACAGTGCTGACCACTGTCGACCGTGCCGCCCGCCAGCAAAAGATGTACCTTTCAATATTATAATACACCAAATAATGGAAGGATTTTTTTATGTAATTTGTGTTAGATCACAGTTTATGTTAGAGTTAGGGGGAGTTAGGGTTAGGGGGGGGCGCCAAGTCTGAAGTCACCCAGATGAGTGGTTGTAAAGAAAACTGAAGTCTCCATTTTGCAGTATGATGCTACAACTACATCCACATCAGTCATTTTTTAGAACATGGTTGCTTGATTAAAAACACAGCATCTGACTCTTTTTTCATGCCAGTTGGATCAAATAAATCAGCTCTGGATGCATCCAGTCTTTGAGTGAAGATCTTTAAGGACTCTTCTGAGCTGCGCTCAAATCCTTCCGAAGTTCTTAGTAATTAATAGTTTAAACTGGTGATTTATTAAATGTGGATGCAGCATTAAAGCTTAAGGAACGTGTAAGCTCACAGAGAGTAATGTGTACATCCATCACTAGGCATCTGTGATTAAGTAATTAACTCTTAAAAGCAGAAAGTCTGTGCACTCTTCTGGGAGGTCAAGTGATTTATTAAATGTAACCTCCAGCCCTTTGTTAACGTAGGTACGACTGTTTTATTTATATCTGCAGAGATGCAGTTCCAGAGTTGACCTGCGAACATCACATGGTCATTTCATTACAGCACTTTGACATATGTTGTGTTAGTTTTACATTCTCATCATATGTATTAAATATATTCCACTTTTACCTTCGCTTCAATATAAACATGTCATTTATTATCAAACTAGTTTAATGAGCTGGTTTGATCAGTTACCTACAGAAGTGAATAAGTATTGAAATGTTTATATGACAAATCAGTAGATTTCAGTAAAATCACAAGTTCTACTTCTACACAGGATTATGAAATTAATGTTAAATAATCATATTGACATTTGATGTTATATACATATCAAACACATATAACATCCAACATCGACCCATTATGTGATTCATTCATTCATTAGCCGTACTGTTTATCCAGTTAGAGCTGCGGGGCGTCTGGAGCCAGAGGTGGGGTTCACCCTGGACAGGTCACCTGTCTATCACAGGGCTCACATTCACACCCACAGGCAATTTACAGTTTCATTAACCTAACCTGCATGTCTGGAACCTTGATGCTGTGAGGTGACGGTGCTAACCGCTGCACCACCATGCCGCCCCCATCATGTGACACATGAATTAAACCCTGGTTAAAGAGAAATGTTCTGCTCATGATACGACAGGTGAAGTTTGTCTGAGGAGCATTGTTACTGACACTTCTGTCTATTCTTATCCTAACTTTTCATTAATCAGTAGTGAAGAGTGTGTGTGTTTGTGTGTGTGTCCATACCTCATACAAACAGGCCTGGTGGAAGGGTTGGCCACAGCGAAGGTCGTTACACACCTGATCAGGGATCGCAGCTTCAAGACGATAGGAGTAACAAATCCCACACTCAATGCTGAAAGCCTACACACACACACACACACACACACACACACACATAAAATGAATGGAAATATTCAGCACTGAGCCTGCTCACGCACACACGATTCACACACAGACTACAGATGCTGAAGATTTGGGCAGGACCTCTGTAACCACTTAGAGACAAACATACTAGTTAGATGTAGTTCTGACATCACCTTCTAACACCCTGAATCTTCTCTCACACACACACACACACACACACACACACACACACACACACACACACACACACTTTCTCTCTCTCTTGTTTGCATTTTGGTGTAATGAGAAGCTCCTGTTTTTCTGGAGCTATCCATTAAGACTGAGGATGGCAGGTTTAAAAAAAAAAAAAAAAAAAAAAAAATCAACATCTGGTCAACTCAACTTTTTTGCACTCCTCTGAATGTTAATGAAGCTGAGGCATTAATCACTGCGGTGACAGCGGATAAACACAACGCCCTTTCAACCCATCCACAGAGAGGGGAGGGGAAAAGAACGTGTGTTTAAAAAAAAGAGAGATAAATGGTTTTGCATAATTAAAGCGATTTGATAGTGCAGAGAATTCTGCCATCTTTGTTATTCTAATGATCTTATCTGTTAACAACCCAATTAAAGGAGAATTTGTGCCCACCTCTTGGAAAAACAAAACACAGAGAGAAAGAAAAATATGGAAATAGACAGAAAAATAGGCAGTAGTGTATGTCCGCCCCCTTATAACTTAAAGCTCAAACAGATACACAAACACAAGCTTAGATGTAAAAATGACATAAACACACACAAACACACACACACACACACACACACACACACACACACACACACGCAGCTCCTTGAGGTAATCGTGATGGGAGGGGGCAACTGTGTGACATACAGATTTTTCGTGGGTGGCAGGTGACGGGAATTCGATCTCCAAAACATCCCGGAGGTTGTGCAAGACGCTGGAGTCCGGGTTCCTGCCAGCAGACCACAGACAGCTCCTTCACACACTAATTAACCACATGCAAATAAGCCTGCAAAAACACTGGGGGATGATTAGGAGGCTTTTACCAATGGTATTAAAAAAACAAGAAAAAAAAAAAAAAGAGAGAAAGAAACAGGAGCATTTCTGCTGCTTCAAACTGAACAGTGGTGGAGGAAGATTCTCCTCAGAGTCGTCAAGCGAGGAGGAAAAATAAATAATCACTCTTCATTTCGTCACAAAGTGCAGATTTCCTTTGGACTCTGTGACAAAATGAAGAGTGATTATGTGTTTTCTTCCTGACTGATAATCAGATGCTTCTTTACTCTTCTAGTGGTGGAAGTGTTATGCAGACACTGATAATGCTACTACATGTAAAAGGTACAATGACCTCAGGTCGGGCTGGATGATACGTTCATTAAATCCCATGAAAAAACCAAAACCAACAATGGCTGTCTCCTGTAACAAGTGTTGTGTTTATCCACGTCGTTCCTCTGAGCCACTGAGCTCAGTCGCAGCCCAAAAATGATTCAAAACAGTTGCACTGAGTGACATGTTGCTTCATCACCATGAACCCAGTGTCGTTTATTTTTAATACGACTCAACCATCCTGCTAAACGCTTATGCGTATTCATATCATGTTTTTAAAGCAACACTGTTCAGTGTTTTGGGCACAGAACTCTACAACATCACTGAACATCACTCACACATTCACACATCCAGCAGACACAGAGCGACATCAGCATCCAACTGGAGTTTGTGTTTGTTGGAGCTGGAGACTGAACCAAAATGAAAACTTTTACAGGCCTAAAAAAAACAAAACAGGAAGCTGAAAGATGCTAAAACACTGGAGCAGAGAGGAACTGTACATGGTGATAATTCTCTCTGGGTCGGTCGCTACAGGCGATTACACTTAATCATTTGGCTCGTTATTAATATAAAAATAGTCCGAGAAAAAAAGTCCAGTTTTAAAGTAGTGCTTCTTTCACAGGAGCCAGTGGGCTGAGATCTGAATGTGAAGAGGTCAGAGAGTTAGAAGACGAACTAAGGCAGTTTTCACACCTGATGCGAACCGTACCTGAACTGTACCTGAACTGTACCTGAACCGTACCTGAACCGTACCTGAACCGTACCTGAACCGTACCTGAACTGTACCTGAACCGTACCTGAACCGTACCTGAACCGTACCTGAACCGTACCTGAACCGTACCTGAACTGTACCTGAACCGTACCTGAACCGTACCTGAACCGTACCTGAACCGTACCTGAACCGTACTCGAGACCAGCTTGTCAAGTGGACCCCTGGGAACAGCAGACGAACTGGACTTTGGGGTCAAGTGTACTTTGGCCCTGATGTGAGAGCCCCTTAACACATTGTCAGTTTTGGTCTTTTCATGGGTACAACAATGCAGAATCACATAAAATAATTAAACTGACTTACACTGATGGGAACCTGCCAAACTTTTCATATGTAAAACAAACCTTTAATAAAGAATTTAGAAAAACAGCAACATGATCATCATCTTGATGATGCCACTGAAAACTGAGCAATTATTACACTGAATTTTCATCCATTCATTAATTCAAGCAGAAGCTCAGTCGATGCAGAGGAACTCACCACATGTGCATATTGGCGTTCAGCTTATTCCTCAGCGGCGTCACCACTGCAGCAGCAACAACAAAAGAAAAAGGGCATTTTTCTGTGTTAGATCTAAATTGTACAACTACTAAAAACCTTAAATTTGACGTTTTCTGTCCCCCCACACATTTCAAACAGCTGCAGACACACTGTTGTGTACAGTACAAGCCCTCGGAAAATTAGACTGTCTTCCTCTGCATACCCTCAAACGCTGTCTGTTATTTGACAACAGCCCAGATCAGCACAGACGGCGGCGTCACCACTGTCGGATATGAACCATCGCCGCTTCCTCTGATCCACAGGGGAACTTTGTCTCCGTGCGGTACTCATCACTTTCACTATTTGTTATTCCTACATGCAAAAAGCAATATTTCCGTGTGACCCCTCATATTTGAGGGTCGCCGCCTGCCTCCCATCTTGGCTGAAGTGTGTGTGTGTGTGTGTGTGTGTGTTTAATATCTTTTGAGTTGCATTGCTAGGCAACAGGCTAGGAGTTGCATGACCTTGAGTTTACAGAAACAATGGCCAACAATTGACGGGGATTTAAATAGAAATGTGAAGCTCGCCGGTCGGCTCCATGTTGTTGGTGTGGTGAGAATGAAAAATGTGCCATTCTGGAAGCAAGTCCTCTGACATGACGACAGACAATAGTCAACACGACCAGCCTGGTTGAAGTCGAGACGTGTGGGGATCAGTGAGAAAGAAGCGCCGTTTCATTCACGCCTGACGGATTCTCACTGATCTGATCTGAATAATGGCTGCCAGGCAGAATTGCCTGGGCTGATCCTCGGCTGGTGCGTTACTCACTGAAATCAGGCTTTTGATTACGGGTCTTATGAAGAGGCACAGGACGCTGTCGTTCCCATTAACGTGAAAACAATTAGTTAATTAGTTGATCAATAGTAAAATTAAGGGATAGCTATTTTGATTTATCCGAGAAAACCTGTCTGTGTGTTTCAGCTGCTTTCACTTTTCTACTTAACAATGGATTTTTTTATTGTTTTCATTTTATAGACAACATTATTGATCAAAAAACTGTCAAGGCATTAATCAATTAGCTTAAATGACCCTACTTTCACAAAGCAACACATGAGGGCCTGAGTTTTAGGGCTCTGTCACACCAGCAGCAGCATTCCTGATCTAACCCAGTTAAAGTTCAGAGCTCATTTAGCTGAGCTGAATTTGAACTTTTACCAATTTCAAACTGTCTGACAGCAAGAATCCAATCTTATCGTCCTACTTTTATGGTCTCAGTTAGATTTACACAGTAGAATGTCCCGGTGGCTCACCTGGTAGAGCATGTGCCACGAAGGCTCAGTCCTAACTGCAGTGCACCAGGTTCGAATGCGACCTGTGTTGCTTTTCTGCATGCCGTTGTCTCTCTCTCTCTCCCTGACTTTCCTGCCTCTCTCTCTCTCACTGCAACTTTCAGAATAAAAGGCAAAAAATGCCCAAATAAATAACTTAAAAGAAAAACAAAAAGACTGTCCTGTGAGTGTCCAGGAGTCCATAAGTCGACTTCAATTATTAGCCCGAGCTCACAGCTGTATTAAAACCTTTTGTGAGTGGTGGCAATTGTTGGTGGACATTTTTTGCCCTGGCCTTTGCCTCTCAGGCCACATATACATTGCCCTGATTCTGATTGGAGGAGCTGTTTGGGACTGTGCAGATAAATTCAGGGCTGATAACGTATCGTCACTTCCTCTGTTTGTTTTTTGGAATTACATTTTATAATACACAACATTTATATTTTTATTTACAGGTGACACTGTGTAATTGTATTATTCTAATAAAAGGGATGCAACAGTTGACAACTTTACTGATGCAAGAATAAATGTTTAACAACTAAAACTATAATTCAGCTTCTCAGTTCTCAGCTAATGTTTCATGGAGAAAAATTCATTTTGTTTTGTTACACCTCTGAGGTGCAAAAAACAGATTCATTCTAAC
The DNA here is from genome assembly GCF_002814215.2 of Seriola lalandi dorsalis. NCBI lineage: Eukaryota > Metazoa > Chordata > Actinopteri > Carangiformes > Carangidae > Seriola > Seriola lalandi. The sequence goes on from NW_019525348.1 coordinate 1,216,224, forward strand.
GTGCTACTGGCTCAGTTTGTATACATGTATGTAAATATAGTGCCCGCCTGACAGAGCTGCTAACCTCTGGGGGAGCTGAGATCCTGGAGAGTCCAGAATGACGGACGCTCACCTTAAAAAAACTATTTACTGACAACGCTCATCTGCAGCTGATGACTGTGTTATAATGAGGAGAGGATTATCTATGCTTTCATACAGTGTGTCAGTTCTGGGTGTGTAATAGAGCAGATACGCTTCTAATGCTCTGGTGCTGCCTGACAACACACTTTGAAGCGTTGCCATGTCTCTGGGGTCTACGTACCGTGCTCGGCTCCCAGCAGGCAGCACTCAGGCAGCATCTTAGGGTGTCTGGGATCTACCTCCACTTTGATGGACACGTTGTTTCCTGCACACACAGACAGGATGTACCCGCCCCGACGACAATATGTGACAGTGGATTATACACACAAAGTGTCTGGATGACTGGAATTAGCTGTGCTGAGATCTGCCTTGCGTGTGTTACACCGTACCAATGGTGATCCGCCTCATGGTGTCGGACCGGCTGGGTTTCTCCGGCTCCAGAATCCAGGTCTTGCAGTCGATCTCATCCAGGACGTCCCAGAAATCTGTCAGGGAATCCAAAACCAGCAGGAACTGGTTGTGGAGCTGCTCCAGAGTACTCTACCAAACCAGACGAGAACAAAACCAGAGGTCAGTTTAGTCCTCTAGGGTCCATATTACAGAAACTTCCTAACTGGCAGATCCTATCTTAACTGTTTTGTAACCATGTCAATTAGGGTTAGGACCTGATTTAGAATCTATTTGCTGCTCTTTTATTGCCTTTATACAACCAACAAAATGTCAACAGACGGAAGTTATTCATTGAGAGTCTCATGGTAAACCAGAAACGACTTGTTGAGATGAGAAAAGTAGCGTTGGTTGCTAGGTAAACAGACGTAGACGTTGACGACCAACACTGGATGGAGTATTTAGGATTTCCCTTACTGAGATAAGATTCCTAAAGTTAGTTAGGATTTGCTTCTGTAATATCTGACACCTACCTTATCTTAAGACTCTCTTATGGGTCTCTCTCTCTTTGCTTGAGCCATGAGCTCTCTCTACCACTTAGGCTCAGTCCTTACCACAGTGCCCGACCTCATCCCCTCTTTTTCCCTCAACTTCCCTGTCAATCGCACTGTCCCTTCCACATTAAAAAGAAGAAAAGGTTTTCAGCAGTGTTTGCATTTGACTTCTCTTTGTTCAGTGTCATTTTCACTGAAGCACAAATGACAGACACGATATTCTTTTTACGTCTAAGCTGCTCAGGTTGAGGCTCACTTTTTACACTCATGTCGTCCATGTCACCAGGTTTACTTCATGTGAACACGACCAACTTGGACGGGGTGGAGGCACATCACTGAACATGAGGTAATATTTTTTCACGAACGCACGCACTGGAGGAAGTATTAACCACATTAACCGACATGAGCAAGATTAAATTGGTGAGAGGTCAGGTTTGATATTTTTTAGTTTAATTGTCCAGCGCCTAAGAAAGGATGTTTGTATAATACGGCCCTTAATTACATCTATAATTAGTTGCTTAGCAGGTAACAGTTACAAAAGTGAACCAACAGTGAAGTATGGCTACAACGATTACTTGATTGGTTGATTCACAAAAATAGCCAACGACTCTGGTAATGGATCAACTCTTTAAGTCATTTATAAAACAATTGCTGGTTCCAGCTTCTCCAGTCTGAGGACTTGCTTTTCTTTGTCATATAAGATAATAATGAATATCTTGTGGTTCTTGCTGTTGTTAGGACGACACGTAATTTGAATGCATAAACTTGTGCCCTGACGGATTGAAATAGGCATATTTCACCATCTTGACAGTTTATGGACCACACTATTAATCAATTGATCTATTAATCAAGACAAGAACCGTCAGATTGATCGATAATGAAAATAATTGTTAGTTGCAGCCCTGCAGTTAAGGGTAAATAAAGCTAAGTGCTGTATAAAAAGCCTCCCACAGTAGCTTGGAAACAGTAAATTGTGATTAGGTTTATTTTTATAGTGCACTGCGCAGAATTATTTAACTTCATTATTACAACAAAACACCAGACTGATACGATGGAACACAGAGGTCTTCCACCGACTCATTTGAGACAGCGGGAGTGAACTCAAAGTGCAGATGGCAATCGCCCAGTTGGTTAAAACTGAAACAACTTAAGGCACACACATGTTCACATACACCCACACGGCGAAGAGAAAGGGAGGCTGATGGAGGTGTGGGAGAGCAATACAGATGGAATGAGAAGGAAAAAATTAGGGGAAAAAATGAACCAAAAATTATGGGTCATTGTGCCAGCACAGTGCACACAATTAAGCATCGTCCAGGTGCCGAGAGCCTCAGCAATTACAGCCCAATTAATGCCAGTGGCATGATTACGGTTACTGCTAAGGATAACTACATTGGGCCCAGTTCAGAAAGAAAAAAAAGAAAAAAGAAAAAAAAAAAAGGAAGAAGAGCTGGTAATTGAATTCCTGCTGTAGCTGAGAGAAGAACATGGGTGAGGGTGGAGGGCTGTAAGAAAGTATGAAAGACATTGAATCTGAGCTGAGATTTGCTCCTTGGCCATCTCAATCAGTCCTTTTTATCTATTTATGATATCTCTGACTGACCTCAATTTAGCTCTTAAAAGCAGCCAGGCTGAAAGAACCCACTCCTCTTTACATGATTCTATTAAACCGAACTCTTTTTAACCTATTTTCAATAAATCCTTTTCTCACTGAGCAGCTTCTTATTTACAAAGGAATTAAGAATCATCCTTTTGTTATCGTAAAAAAGAAAAAAAAAAGAGAGACTACCTTCACCATACAGTATATCTTCACTGAATTCTACATAATGTGGCATTGTACTGCTAGGGGTTTTATACGTTGCAACTGTATCCATATGTGAGTTATACGTTACTATAAGCATGTCAACTGTATTCTCTGAAGGAGACATGAAGGTATCCAAGCACAAAACACAATCAGGTAAAGTGACCATTAGTTAGGTCTATACAGTGAGTCAGTGAATGCACCATGGAGCCGTAGACAGTTTGTTTAGATAAACAGATCACAGCTGAGAGAACAAATAATTACATACATCCAACCCATTAGTGTTTTAAATGGTCTATAGCACTACATGAAGAACACTACTTACTATGTGTTGACTGTAGGAGGAAAATATTTGATGATGGACGAGGAATATGAATCTGTATTTTGACTGGATGTGACAAGTGTTTCCACCTCTGACATGACTGAGGTAGCTCCCTGGTGGGGGTTTCTTGTTAAAAATGTATGTGTGTGTATGTGTGTGTGTGTTTTTACTTTTATATCAGGTACGTTGAAAGGAATGATTTGTAACAAATATTTTAAACTCAATGCTAACTTACTAGCTTCCACTGGAGCTTTCGACTGTATCCAATGATCTTCTTCAGCAAACTGTACTTGCTCAGGTGTCATCGTGGGACTTAAGTACGGGAGCAAAAACATAACCATAACTTCCTCATGTCACCTGATGACACCTGAGTTCCATTTGCTGAAGAAGGCTGTGAGAAACAGTTGAAAGCTCTGGTAAGAGTCTTGATTTTAAAATATTTTTAAGGAAAACCAAATGTATTAGTCCATGTCTCGACATGACTAAATGCCTGTGACAAACACTCGCTCATTGCAGGGCTGTATAAAAGCATGTGTGTCACCATAGATACTGTCTTATGGCAAAACTTCTCAAAAATCAAAGCAAAAACTGTTTATGAATAAAATTTGATGCATGTCATTTTTTTTTAATGATCTAATAAATAAATAAAGATACATAATCGATGCTCATTGATTTTCTAACGTCGGCCACAATGACCTGATAAAATGAAAAATATTACATGTACAGATACTAAAGTATAACTGATGAGACAAAACCTCTGGGAACAGATACATGTATATTGCCCTATCCTTTCTCCTTATACAAATTACAAAGTTGTCAAATAGTAAAACAAAAATAAAAATCTTTTCAATAAAAAACAAAATTAAATGACAAAATCTTTATCATAAATACAGTATGTCAAATTTTTCATACTTAAATTTAAAAAATGCCAAATATATTTGGTTACAGGCTCTAAAGAGTAATTATTATTTAGAACTAGTATTTTATTTTTTTTTTGTATATTCTGGTTAATAAAGTAAAAATAAAACTTTAGACCCCAAGGCAGAGAGCTGGACACGCCCGAGGAGTTGGAAGATACATTTTATGGTTATGTGATGATTAATTAGATTTTTTTTTTTATTTTGATTTATTTTTTTCTCAAATCTGCCTCTGTACTTGTTAAATAGTAAAATATGTGACCTCCTCTTGTATCTAAAAACTATTTCAAAATTAAACATTATAAAAAGGGAATATCACAAACTGTCTGCTTCACTAAAGGGTCACAACCTACAAGTGCTGGTGGTGTTTTAGTCTGTTGAGCAGACAAGAGGAGAATGTATAGATGAAATTTTATGATGTAATTAATAATAACAAAAAATTATTAACAGATTAATCAGCTTCAATCCTCAATCCTCACACACATTCACACTTTATTTACACTGAAACTTTCTCAGTATCTTAATACATGCAGTTTGGGTGTTAAAAATCCCCTTTGTATAGTCTGCAAGCACAAAGGACACAAACTACACACACACACACACACACACAGGTTTATTTTTCTTCCCATTCTAGTTCCACACAAATGCACAGAGTGGCACGTCTTGGCCCTGCAACAGAGCAAGCAATAATTACTCATTCAAATGAACATGTCAGGACTGTCGACAGACAAGCCCTTCCCCCCGCCACACACACACACTCACTCACACACACACACACACACACAGACATACACACATACATACATACAGACACACACACACACACACACACAAAATCAGACAAAAACACACTTGGCACAGACGCAAGCACATACTCACACACACATACACACACACTTCATGTTGCAGTGTGGGAGAGATCCATCAACAGCACAGCAGGCAGACAGGCTCCATACGGTAGCGCTGTTCTAAGCTGGTCCTCACTGTACGCCTGCCATGTATCAGCTCAGCAACACAGACACAGACACACACAGACACGCAGACACACACGTACAGACACACACACACACACACACACACACACAGACACACACACACACACACACACAGACACACACACACACAATATTTGAAACAGAAATGCAACGCTCAGATATGGAGCAGTAGTTTTTATGATTGACAAAGTGACTGTCTGTGACTGTAAAAAAAACAGCCGTGTGTGTGCGTGTGTGTACGTGTGTGTGTGTGCGTACATGTGTGTGTGTGTGTAGGTGACACACGGACTCCGAGGCAGTGGCAGAGATGAAAAGCAGAGTTGGAGTGAAAGAAGCAAGACGGCAAACAACAATAACGAGGAGGCAAAGACATACAAAGAGCCCACAGCTGCTTTTACAATAAAGCACTTTATTGCCAATTATAGAAGACTAAATCTGAGGGGCTGCACGAAAATGTCTTAATGCAGCAGGTGGAGATGTGTTTTGGAAAATTATGCAATAGGTAGCAGTGGATGACTCCAGTGTGTTTGTGTTAGTGCTTAATCACAGTTTGAGCCTCAAATGGCGGCAGAACGTCACGCTGCAGAACAATGAAGGGAAACATCTCTCTCTGAGGATTCACAAACAACAACCGGAAAAATATCAAATACATTTGCCAAACACAGTCATGTGACAGAATTCACACAACAGGCGGATCCCCGTGATATAACAGCTGGAGATTAGTTGTGGTCCTGAAATGTCATGTCTCTCCACTGTGATCGTTTACCAATACGTATATGATAGCAATTTAATCAGTCATTGTTATTTACTGACATGAAACAAACTGTTTATAAAGGACAAGTCACGCTATTATTGAAAAAGAAAACTAGAATTACCAACTCGTGGTTGTATCCCTCCGCCACTCAGACTAGTTTCAAGTTACATCCCTGTGTATCTGAGTCACAGAAAATATCAACCATTTCTGTGAAACTTTGTCGTAATTGCTGCATTAAGTCATGAGGTATGGCTAAAAAGTGTTTTGTGACGTGACACTGACCTTGATCATTAATCAGTTCATCCTTGAGTCCAAGTGGACATTTGTGCAAAATTTGAAGGAATTCTCTCACAGTTTTACTGAAATATTGCGATCACAAGAATGGGACGTACGGACAACCTGAAAACATACTGCCTGTTCAACAATGAGACAGATTCCAGACTGTATTTTATATATACTGTATATATACATATATATATATATATAATACATAATTGCGAATTATTAAAGTTTGATAGAGTGTTTCTATGTTAACCAGTGCAGCTTTTCTAGCTTTTACAGCACTCGTCATGTGACGCTACTCAGCCAATCACTGTGAGTCGAATCAGTGAGTGAGATACACACACAGGAGATGAGACGATAGACAATGCCAGAGAAATAAGCGAGATATAAGAGGGACAAAAAGAGAAAAAGAAGGTGTTAAAGCTGTTCAACTGTAAATATGTTGAGGTTGTTTATTATAAAATGAGACTGTTAGATGTGAAATGGAGTTAAAAAAAAAGAAGAAAAAGGGAGCTACACTGAAGCTACCCTTTGTAGGACTATTTGATTTTTGTAAAATTAATCTTTATTTTCAAAGCTCCGTTATATTCTTATTACAGTTCTTACTCTTATTTTCCTTGAAATGAGACAAGGACATATAATCATTATTATTAGAAGTTATTTATAATCCCTCCACTTCTAGTGTTCTGCCAAAATACAAATGAGAGAAGCTTTGAGCTGATACAAGATTCACACTTGAATCAACCGTCCCTGTGGTTTATAGCAATTCAATTTTAGCAGCAGCAAGTGCAGCGTGGACACGATTGCCCAACGCTCGGCTGGAGGAGGTTTTTGGGGCCTTACTCTTCGTCTGTACAGCTCATGTAGCTAAAGCAGCATGTCAGCAGAAGCTTCACTGCTCTGTCGGAGTCTACACACACAGGACGCCCTCGTGCACGGTGATGAGTGTAGGTCGTCCACTTTTTAAACAGCGTCCACAGCTCAACGCAAATCACTGTAGATATGCGTGTAAAACAGAAGGCAATAGACTTGAAGTGTTAACATGGGGTTTAAGTCGCAGTTACACACATATAGCATGGGTATGGTCCTTCATGATACTGCGGGCCTTGTGGGTGCACAGCGGAGGCGAGAGAAACACTGAGGATGGAGATCCGGAGATTCATTTCCAGTCAGAAATGCAGATTTTCAGGAATGCTCTCACAGGTGTAGAACATGGTGAGGACGGGTAAAGGGAGTCAGCACAGGAAGTGCTGTGTGCAGAGTACAGAGTGCTGTCACGTATGAGGGAACTTTGTGCTGCTGACCCTCTTCACAGCGGTGCAACTAATGGTCAGTGGTGTGTGTGTGGTCAGCGTGCCTCTTTCTGAAGTCGTCAACAGCGTCCTCGGTTTCCTCCAAGTTCAAGGGAAAAGGTTGATGGTCTTATACTGTGCTGCTAGTAGCTCCACCCCTTGAGTCCCACCACTGTGGTGTCATCAGCAAACGTCATGATACAGTTGGAGCTGACAGATGGTACAGACACCCTTAAGGTGGATTTGTTGTTGTGCATTAAGGGTTTACGGTGTAGGCTCAGAGCGAACCCGTGTACATGCACCTCCTCAAAAACATAACTCCGCATGGAGCGACAACAGAGTGTCCACATGGAGTGATTGGTCAGTTTGGACTGCTTGTTTTTGTCCAACAGGTTTTTGATGCTGAAAACAGCCATCAAAGCCATTTTTGATGCAAACAATCTTCTAACCAAAATGACCAAAGAACCAATTACTCTTTATTACAACCAATAAATAAACGTGAAACAGCTCAGCTGTAGTCTCCTATTCAGTAATGAGACAAGGTGAAACTTTAGCTCAACTCTATACAACAAAGTCAATGAAGGAATGTGGTCTCAGTTACTGTGGGGAATGTAATTAAAGCATAATAATTTCTGGTGATAACTCATCTGTCTGACACTGAGGTGGTACGATCCACGAGTGAAATCTCACTAAATTATCACTCAAAATGCAGCTGATATCGGGAGAGGGACTCTCGGATGGTCCCTCGTTCCAGCTTCAAGCACCTCGAGAGGTTGAAGAAATACAACCATCTGTCATCATGAAACTAAATTCTAAGTAGGGTTAGTGATATAGATAAATGATATAGGAATTTAATAGAATTTCTAATTTGTTTTTTGTTGAACGGAAAGCACAAGAGCAAGTTTCATCATAATTTATCTACCAGATTGATCTAGAAGTCAAAAGAAAAAAATAGCATCACACGTGCTGCTGTTTCTGAGGTCAAGAAAGAACTTTGAACATTTAAGTGCGCAAAAAAAAAGAAAAGAACATAAAAAAAAGACAAATAGTCAAACTCCATCTGCTGACTGTGAAGGTCCAGCTGCTGAACACAGATTGTTTTCTCACCAACGTTCAGTGTCAAGGTTTGTTTTTATATTAATACTGGAGAACTTCATTATGTCAACTCTACTTGTGAAATCAAACCTATGCCCTCGCTGTGACGGGTGTGTGTGTTTTTGTTGTTGCTTTTTTAGATGCAGAGGTCAGTGATGTTTCTTGTTTACACCATGTGTGTTGCATTACAGCACTTCACACTGCTACTTAACCAACAAGGTTTTAAAAGCTTCAATATACAACAAGAGCAAGTACAGAGGAGTGTTGCTGAACTTAAATCAAATTAATAAAAGTTAAAAAATGTCACATCCTAAGGATTTTTTTAATTAAATGTTTTTAGTGTATTACTATGCAGCCTTTATAGGGATGTAATCACAGTGAACCTTGACTGAAATGATGAGAAATGTTGCTGCATGAAGTCACAGTTAATAATCATTCAAACAGCACAAAGGAGGTCGACCATCACAAGCTTGCTGACCATTTTCAGGTTACTCCAACTTTAAATTGAATCTACCACAAACCCAAATATCTGACCTTAGAAATAGACCATCATAGGCTGATTACTGGTGTTTAATTTCATTTAAAGATAATTCTAATATTGCCTCTCTCTCAGATGGAAGATACTATTTTTATTTTATTTTATTTTTTTTAGCAGTTGTAGGAGTTTAGACTTTCTTGTTGTTTGACGTTATGGTAGTAGACCTGCATAAATAGTGGCATAATTCCGATGTGTCAGACGTATATTGTGGTTTATGGTTCAATAGTTATTGCATTTGTCACTTTGCAGCTTAAATAAGTTGTAAAATACTAAGAAAAGACAGTTTCCATTTTTTTACTTCATACGTTTTGTGTGTGTTTTGAACAGTAGTACTACTCTGAAGCAGCCCGTTTAAACTGTTTGCATCAACCTTGTAGAACTGACTGAAGAACAGTTTAAATGCCACTTAGAAAATTCAATTGACAGCTGTAAAAATATTTCTGTTACACAGAGTTTCTTTCCATACCTGTGGTGTCCATGTTATGGCCAGAGGGACCGGCAGGTCAGCTGAGCATTCGGGAGCCTCTGCAGGGTGCTGTGGGTGCAAAAGACAGGACAGTTATGCACCCTCTTTTCTCTTTCTTCCCTCTCATGTAATGTATTGTAAACCCTGACCTTTGTGTCCATGAGTTTCTTTAACTTAGAGTAGATTGTTCTTGATTGTTTCAGTGAGTGTACGGCACAATATGACCATGTAAGGTGTAAATGTAAACTCAGACAAAATGAACTTTATTTACATCAACTGCAGAGAGAATCAGACATTTATCTGAAACAGGCCTTTCTCTCCACGTTTCCAGTTTATTAAGATTTTATTATTATATTGTAGTAAAAAGCCTCAGTTTTCTGATGTGCTCCCATTTTAACTTAATGTTGATGCTGTTTGCTGTTAATGTAAACAGTGCTTCCTCCAGGTTAAGCCATTTTCTTTCTATATTAACATATTAATATATATTAATTCTGTATAACACATATTCTATCAGTTCAACAAGTTTTTTCCAATCACTAGTTATTGGCTCAAAGGGGATAATCTCTAATGTTCCCCATGGGATTTTAATGTGAAATGTGCAGGAAGCGCTTACTTCTGTATTTCTGTTAAAAAGAGAAACTCTGAGAAACTGAGTTTAAGTTATTGTGCTATTGGACTTGATGCTGTTGAAATTAACATTATCATGAACTGAGCAGCTCAGCTATTAAAGTCCAGCTAATTTAACCTGTTCTCAAGGGCTTGTTACAGCAACTGCTTTTTATTTGTTTGCGATCATTAGTTGTAACTTGTCTTTTATTTACACATTTTCTGAAAACCGTAGCATCAGTGTCACTCAGTTTCAATATGAAGCCAAAACTTCATCAAGTCTTTAATAAGAAGCTTGTTCGGGACGTACGAGCCAGACTTCCTGTCTCCTTTCACCTTCAACATCACACTCCTCTCTGTCCTTCCCCCAGAGCTCTTCCTCTCTCACTCCCCTGCCAGCCAAGCCTCCATGTGTCCGTGCCAGTGCTGCCTCCTCCCTAGCTGTGCCTGGTGAGGGATGACCTGGCGCTGAATCTGATGGAAGCAGCTGGAACGCAGGGAGGACTCCAAGCTATTTTTACCCGGTGCCAGAGGAGAGAGGAGGGCCAGGTGGGCAGGTGGGCACAGAGTGGGGTCCCACCACCCTTCCTTGTCCCCAGTGGATGTCATCTGGGCTTAGGTAAGCACCACCTCACCATGCAACCCACCCACCATTCCCTAGAATATGTAAGACCACTATGGGATACTGACAATCCTGCCAGTTATTAGTTGCTCTGACTAAGATTTTAAGGAAAGAGTTTCGAAGAGGCAGGAGTGAGAGACATATCATTTATTGTACAATAGTAAAATATGACTTGAAAAATGTGAGTTACTATATCACTGACAATGTCTTTGCATTGAAGTAAATGAACATGATAACACAACAGTGCGGAGATGCAGGTTCATTCTGGTAAAAAGGAAAGTTAAGAACGAATGGCAGGTAGTTAGGCGCTAGCTAACACCCAGTGGATGTACACAGTCATCCAGCAGGTGATATGGGTCACACACAAACTAATACTCTGTACTTTGGTAAATTTAGGGGCAGGGGGGTGCGGGTCTCTCTCTGCTGTCTGTACAATGTTTTGAAATAAGATACACAAAACAGAAACACAATTTCTGGAGATACTAACTTTTTAAGTAGCTTTGCATGTTGCCAAATACAAGATTATTGACTGTATCTCATAATAGACAGGAAAGGTGGTGAGGCAGTGGAGGCCAGAGCAGAGGAAGTGAAGGAGGAGCAGGACAGGAGCACAGAGGAGAGGAGCAAAGTGCAGCTGCAGGAGGAGAAGAGGTAGGTCGACCAGAAAGATCAGGGTCAATAAGAGCATTAAAAGTGTATTTTCCTAAATCTTGAGACATCTCATATGTAAGATAGACAGATATTTCGCCTGCTCACAACTGTGCACAAATATAGTGCATGTACTTTGGCCTCAACAGCCCTTCTGGTGCGTAACCCTACATATAAAACTTCCAAGCTGGGGGTGCTTTCAAACATTTTTTTTTTTTTTTTTGCATGCGTGCAAAAAAGAAAGAAAAAAAAATTCTGGTGCTTCACCTCCTTAGCTACAGCTCCATCCTAGGGGAAACACTGCATGGTGTAAACATGATAAATCCACGGTCAATCCTCTCACAGCGCCGTCCTCTGCCCTGCTCCAAATCCTGAATGTTTCCACACAATCCACAGTTTGCCTGCTCTTTCACAAAACCATGGCTCATACTGTCCACGTGTGACCTGGTGTGACTTTCCCAGGCCTTGCGAAACATAATTTTCAAAATTCCATGACTTTTCCAGGCTTTTCATGACTGTATAAACTGTACGGTCTAAAAACATCTACAATTAAATATTAAAATCAACCAAAATTAACATGTTTTTCTGGGACAAAACCTCATTAAACAAAATCTGTCATCTCCGATCTGACAATCTGCAGATCTGTGACATACAAACACTTCAAACACCCTGTATTACAGTACTACTCCACCAGACTACATGCACCTTTGCCTCCAGTAGATAAAGGTTCGGTGTGCAGAGACAGCAGCTATGCAGATGAGTGTGGGTGTATTGGTTTTCTCTGTGAATAGAGGAAGCTTTTCCATCACACTCAGGACTGTGTATAGACATTTTATCTGTGCTACATCTTAGTCACAGCGAGTTATCATGTCTTTGCACACCCTCTCCAGTTTGACCTAGATTTAGGTGTGCAGATGGAAATCACTCATTCGCTATCAGCAAATTGCGTTTGGTAAAGTCGACCTGTTTGGATTTGGATTGGCTGCAGGTCAACATCAAGCTGCGGAGTTTTCCATTTGATGATGAGTAATTGCGAAAATTATTCAGTCCTTACAGTAAACTGTGTGTGTGTGAGTGTGTGTGTGTGTGAGTGTGTGTTACCTTAGACTTGAGTTTAATGGTGAGAATGTGCTGCCTTCCAGAGGAGTCCTGTGCCTTCAGTCTCAGTGTTCGAAACTCCGTGTCTATGGAGAGCAGCCTGAAGATGGACACACACAACACACACACCATAAATCAACATCCATCCGCGGAGAAGGGAACACACACAACACTGTAAACTGACAACTCCCATCATCCATCATTAATCACAGCAGCAGAGAGCAATATTGAGATATCAACTCGGCCGTCAGATTTATGACTTTGGGCACCAACACGGTGACATCAGGCTTCATCTCCACATCCACACCCAGATCCAGCTACATTTTCTTTCCTTTTTTTTTTTTTTTTCTTCTAAATTCTCATTTGCATTCTTCTCCAGCAAGTGATTTTTAATGCTTTCATGGTGGAATATAACAAACCCAATCATGTAGAGGCTGAGAGTATTATTTTCATGCTGAGTCACCAGAAACACAGTGGATTTTATGCTTTCAAATAAAACTGTAAGGAAACACACTGACTGCATGTACACTGCACAACAGCTCGTAATGTGAGCGCTCTTCAGCCGACAGGTCACCTGACTGACGGAAAAGAACTGGAGTCACAGTTCACGAATCATTGAGATGAACAGACGTATATTTAATAATACAAATTATATTCACATGACAATTAAAACTAACTGTAATATTAATTCATTTATATAAATGATAAACACTCCCCTTCAGCTCAAAAGGTTAGTGACAGTCTTCCTGCCCTAAGGATCTGCTTATCCTAAAATAATTCCATTAGTCTGGGCGACATCCACACTAATAACTTCCAGTTTTAAAGCACATCTCTTTTGCTACATTTACGCCTGCCGTCCAAACTACTGCAGTTTTCAAGCCCCTAAAACTGAGACTTTTAAAGACGCTGGTGGATGCATTATAGGTTAAATATGAAACTCTGGGGTTACGTTTTATTTTGGACGAGTGGAAACAGAGACTTTTGGAAACGATGCCGCAGAGACCCGCGGCCGCTCGCTGATTGGGTCTTATTGGTCACGACTACAAGAGAGATGAATGCGAAATGGATAATGAATTACAGGTGTTACTGACCTTGTCGTCTTTGCTTCCACCTTTAGTGCATTTAAACTTTGCATTTTAAAATGCTACAGCTGCTATTGCTGTTCCTCATTGGTAGTATTTTCTGCAACTGCGGAGTAGACCACTGCTCATTTGATATGCGTTTTCAGGTGGGGTAGTCTGGTCTGAGATTAGGTGTGGGCGATCTGGCCAGAAGATCATATGACAGTCTTTTTGAGTATAATTGCAATCCACAATTTGCATCCTGTTTTCACTCTGATTTTATTCAGTCAGTCAAAGTCTTGATCGGAAGTTGTGATTCGTGTCTTTCCCCCCTTTTCGTTGCATATGGAGTAGACTATTTGTTTGGACAGTGCTGTTATTTATTTATGAAGTGCTAAAGTTAAAAGTTTTGATTAGAAAGTTCAGTCCCTGCCCCAGCTTGTCCTGCTTCCCGTCTTCCTGCCTGCAGGCGGGTCACTCGTCCAGCGGATTGACTGTAACTCCACCGTCTTGACTACAGCTACCGACGGTGGTTCTTGTTCTGCTCAGGTGGAGAACTGGTTCACGTGCCGCTACGACGAGGTCGCCGAGGTTGCAGAACTAGGACGGCTGTCACCAGCAACAGTTAACGAGCTAACTGTTTAAAAGTTAACATGGTCTGGTTAACAGCAATTTAACTTCAAAAATCAAATATCTAAAAAAACTTCTGTAGGATTCATAAGACAAGTAGATCATATGCCAAAGTGAGATCATCCACGATATAAGATCGTAAGCTCGCGCACCGATAACAGAGCTAAAACGCTCGTCTGGAGGGAGATCATTTTCATTTTAAAATGCTGTTTTGAAAACCTATTAGTGTGGACGTCACCTGAGTTTCAAGCAAGTTATGCTTTCAGGTTGAAGTCTCATTAACCCAGCTTTTGCAGCAGCTGTTTTCAGTGAAAAAGCTGCAATGGAATGTTTGCTTAAAGACACCTTCACAGGACAAAACTGCCAACGGCAAGAAACCTCAGTCAACATCACTCTGAAACTGCTAAGGAAAGAAAATAGTAATAACACTGCAATGATTTTAGCAGTTACCAGAGTCTAATTCAAGCTGAAAATTATGCGTCTTCCAATGACCTTAAGGTAGTTTCACGTTTTCAACCTGTAAATCAGACCCACTCCATCCTGAGCTAATTATAACCTATTGAGTCTGAGGACAAAACACTGCTCTGGCCTAAGCATGCATCAACACTGCTGTCAGATTTACTGCCGCTCCAGTCCATCTCTAGTCTGCTGAGACTTGAAGACAAAATACTGATGCGAGACAAAGGATTTGGACAGTCCTCCTGCAGATTTACAGTATATTACGATGGACGCTCTGTGCTGAGGCTGACACGGCTGTATATCTGCTGAGGATTTATGGAGTGTGGTGGAGGGGAGTGATGTGAGCGCTGTGCTCAGGAATGACACACACACTTAGGGAAGTGATGGAATGATGGGAGACGGTGTCCGATTTGCCCGACTCATAAAAGCGTCTGCTCGTTCGCACACTCGCAATCAAACGCCGGCGAAGGGCGACAGTGTTGAAGTGTCATACGCGCTCTAACAACCACACATACAAACACATGATATCATCATCATGCCAATTCGACTCAGTGTAGCTTTCCTGCAAGCTGACCTGAGAGATAAATTCCTGCTACCACACTTACTCAGTGTATCCCCTCCATTACTACTGCATCTCTCCATCTCAAATTATCATATACACTCACACTCACTCACAAACACTCACAGACACACATTTAAAGGACATGTCAATACGATACTGATATCAGTGCTGCCCATCAGGCCGATAACAGGCAAAAATAATCTAGTAGCAGATGAGAACTTCTTGAACGGGCAACAACCAGGTTAGTTTAGGTCCACACACCGAGCACAGACCCCTAAAATAACAATCTGTGCAAACGGCAATAAAAACACAAATCTGTTAAGCAACACCGGTTAGTAGACAGGTGCGAGTGAAGAAAGTGACGAGGATCCGAATCAACGAATCAACAAATAAGAAGTTGAATTGTTGAAATAAAAGTACTGGTGCGTCACAGAAGGCATGAATAAAAGTATGCAGGTTCTCAAAAGGAAAATCTGTCTCACTTTAATCCTATTTCAATGACCCCTGGGTAAGTCACTGCATATCCTTTTTGTATTTCTGCAGTGATCAGTCTAATGGGTCTAATGGGCAAACACACAGTACAAAGGTTTTGCAGGTTCTATTAAATAAATATTATTATTAAGGTGTTATAATAGATTATAGATATATAATAGACACATTATAACACCTTTATAAAATATTTAATATTTCCCGCACATCCAGAACACACTTATGGGATAGTGTGGGTGACATATATATATGAGACATGTGTTTTTGTATCTGGAGCGAACAGGGAAAACGTCTGGAGAGAGTGAAAGAAGTAAGGCGCCAAAGTTAGTTTATACATGTTGAGTTCAGAAAAAGAAGTTGGAGGCGAACAGATTGGTCCTGAAAAGAAACAGCACTGGATCCACGGCAGTGGTTCGGGTTTTGCATGGAAGTTTTTGAACAAACAACAGTTATCTCCAAACTATATACAGCACGACCACAATGGGTACCACAAATTTGTTTCAACACCCTAAAACCACCCACTACAAAACTCTGCATGTCCTCACCCATACTCACACCAAATAAAACCCTGTTGCAGCCAGCCCAGAAGCAAAGGACTTTGGCTTCTTCACTTTTCTGTTATTCCACCAAAATTATTTTAAACATGAGTAAACCGACTAATAAAAGGCGATTGACCCTTTTCCACCATCAGTCGAGTTTGCCTTTCTGTTCAGACTGAGGACACAAACACCTGCAAGGAGTGACGTCATCACATGCAGTTACAGAACACACACACACAGACACAGTGGAGAGAGAGTGAGGTGCCAGTCCCTGTGCATACTGATAAAACAGATCTGTCACGTCTCATCTCCAGCTTGGTGCTGCTGTAAAAGTGTCGGAGCCTCAGTGTGAGGCGCTTCAATCTGTGATTGTGTGTTTTTAAAACTTATTTTGGGGCTGCAGCTCACTCTCAGTGTTTCTGGTGTAACAGGACCGTGCTGGACAGGTGACAGGTGTGTCTACAGTGTCTGTGCCCTGAAAGACGTCACAGCAGGAAAAGGTTAGAAAATTAGCAGGTTCATCCAGATGTTGTGTTTACATCAGTGTCGGTCGGAGCCAGAGCCAATAAATGCCAGAGTGTACTGCAGAGTAATTCCAATGCTGACAAAAGCCAGGTGTTAGCGGCGTCTTAGCGCATTTTTTGACCAGTGGAAAAGGGGCTTTGTGCCTTTGAGTTCTGGGTCTTTGTTGAGCTTGAGCTTCATAGAACTATACAACAGTATTAGCAGCATGTAATTTTTTCCGTTAAATAGGTGTTAAAAGACTTTGTAAGCAATAGTCTGGTTTGTTAAATACTGTTTTGTTAAGTTGAACCTGGCTGTGGTTTTTCCCTTTTTGTATGCAAGTTTAAAATGGTTCCAATAGAAACCACTAATGAATATAAATTAGACATTTTTTACTGCAGACATATGTTGCTGGGACTAGAATCATCATACTGGTGTGATTTTATGCATCAAAGGGTTAAATCAAGTGCTTTAGAGGCGATTTAATAATAATCAAGCTACATATCATATATACAGCCTAAAAATATTGCAATGTTATTTATAAGTCAAATGGCCCAGCCTTCTTTTCAAGTGGATATTAAAGTTGTAAAACAATAAATGTGCTGAAAGCAAAAAAAGACTAATAAGAGGCAATATTCAGTTGCAATTCGTAAAGTTCTTATTTGAATCCGTATTAAGAGAGGACAAATCAGACCACTACTGAGTGATCAACCAACTTTTAAGGTAGAGGTCTGTACAAACAGTATTGACAGTGAAAAAGTCATCGGCGCATCGCTAACACACACATTTCCATCTCCTCTCCTCTGGGGTCTCATGCCAGGATAGCAGGGACTAGCTGCCGCCCCTACTTGGCCATGATGGAAACAGCATGACAGTCAGATGTCCTGCTGGGAAGACTGATGAGAGCTTCCCATTTGCAACTCCACAGCCAAGTGAGCTGCTTCCAGACGGTGCACACCACGCACACTTTTACTTGCATGTGTGTGTATGTGTGTGTGTGTGTGTGCATGTCTCTGCATATTTTTTGTGTGTGTTGACAAAGTGATTCGTGACCAGTGTGATCAACAGATCTCACCTGGATTTAACTATAAGTCAATAATTAAAAATAAGGAAGTCATTAAGAGCTATTTGTTAATGTGAAGCTGTGTTGTTGCAACTTCTTCAATCAGTTTAGACAAGAAAAAAAAAGAGACAAGGACAGTGGAGATTTCCAGGAATGTAGTCACCTCAGTGTGTTCATCTTCCTTTTAGATAAAATACACAAAAGTAGAGAAATAAAACACTCATTTTATAAAGCACAGAAACACCTATTTATTCAATAGCCTGGCTCAAAGTCTAACTGGACTAATCAGGACATTATCATTACTTACTGGATGTAATTGTTATTTAAATCACAGGATTATAAGCGTAATTTATGAGATGGCCCAATAATGTAACAAAACCAAAGAAAGGGAAAAAAAATAAAAAATAAAAAAAATTAAAATCTATGTTGGAAACCTTCTATTCCCTCAGCTCTGGGCCTGGTTTGGCCCAACAGAGCCCTGCTGTCAGAGAGCCTCTATAACTGGCCTCAGAAGAGCAGCAACACAGTGTGACAGAGTGATAACACTGTGATAAGAAGAGGCGACGTTGGGTACGTACACCGAGAGGCTGTGAACATGGAGTGCCAGCTGTGCCCATAATGAGCCCCGGAGCTTCCCGGGCCACGTTTTGGGGCCACCAAGTGATGGCGGCTGACCTACTTGACCTCATTTTCCATTAATTAACACACGGTATGCCATCTCCAGCCAATTAAGATGACCATGCTCTCAAATGCAGAAATCGAGATGGCGAGAGAGAGGAGGAGAGGGAAAGACTCACTTTCCTAGCCCAATCAGCAGACAGCATTACAGCTGAAAACCCCTGGTGGCTATTAGCACGGCCCATACAAATTAAGACGCCAAGCGAAACTCGAGTGCTTTGGAGATTGAGGTTCACTGTGTATAATGTCTCCTAACCGTAACATGACACTGAAAATGATGTTGGTCTCATTTCCAGCATAAAGCATACCTTCACCTCCCCTTCTCCTATTAAAACCTGAGACTCTTCAATTAGAGCCATTTGCATTCCGCTAATATCATAATTGTAGCCATGGTCATTAATAGGAGAGTGGAAAATGAGTGTAGTAGTCAAGGCTTAATCCAAGCTGGGGGAGAACAGATATCTTCCCGCTAACCACCACCACCACCCCTCATCCTCCCTCTCCCCCTCCCCCTCCTTCTCTCCTGACGAGTGAGACGACGGTATTAGCTGGGCCTGTCACCGCACGTGGGCTGAGAGTTATTAAATGTGACCTGGATTTAACTTTAACTCAATAACTAAAAATAAGGGAGTCACTAAAAGCCATTTGTTAATGTGGGGCTGCGGTGCTGCAGCCTCCTCAATCAGTTTAGACAGCTGGGAAAAAAAAGACGAGGACTTTTCCACCGCCATTTAAAGCAGTGGACTATTCCAGGAAATACACAAAAGTAAAACTTCTCTTTGTAGCTGTAGCAGCAGTAGAGCTGCTAGCATCCTCACCACTGTCGCCAGAATGCATGGGTTTAAAAACACTAATATAAAAAAAAAAAAGTAAAGAAAAGAAGGTACAGAAAACACCCAACACCCACAAAGAACTACCCTACTTGAAGGTCTGGGAGCAGTCGAGGTTGGGAGACCTGGTGGTCAGCCTCCTCCCAAAGGTCTGGAGCATGACCACTGTAAAGGGCAGCCCTGTATTTCTGTCTATTAAAAACACAAAACCAAACCAAACACAAGTCCCATCTCCCTACCTATATCACAGGACCATAACAAAACAAACACCTTCCACCTCCCCAGTACTACACGCTTATCCCACTGACGGATGGTCCCGTCTCAACAGCCGCTACCTGTTTTCTGCCTAGACCCTAAATTAAAAATAAATAAATAAATAAAAAGGAGAAGGAAAATTGGAAAAAAAGCAAACATCAATACCTAACATCCAACTATGATGAAAGGAAGGAAGGAAGGAAGATAACATTTTTTTTTATATACACAAACACACACACACACACACACACACATTTTTCTCTCTATTTCACTCCCCCTGTTCAGGGGGCGGGACGCTCCACCAAGGCAATGGCAGGGTAAACACTGAGCTTGTACAGAGAAAAGTTAACACACAGTGTTGATGTGTAGATCATCATGAAACGAGCTCCATCAGCAGGTATGTCTGCAGGCGAAGGAATTCTAGTACCATGTACGTGGGGAAGGGAACAGGGAATATCATTTGATTATCACTTGATTCTTGTTATGAGCCAATTTAAACAACTATTTACATTTAATGGTGATTCATTAAGCAGCACTGCAGCAGTAGTTTATTGTTGTAACACTGATCATAGCTACATTTCATCTTTAAGGACTACTTTCAAACCCAGATGAATTATCTCTAAATGTGGTGCAAATGAAAATACAAGCTTGCAGAAGATTTCTTTGCAGGGCTGTAATAAGGGCAGGTTAATGTGCTTGAAATTTGCAGCCAGTTAATCTCTAATGCATGGAACCTGAAATCTGAGTGCTGCTGAGAGTTTGAACATCGCAACTGAAATAAGGAACCAAATTACATTAAAATTCAGTTTGTTAGACCTCTCTCTGTTGTGCTCTCTCGTTATCTCTCACCTCTTGTTTCAACTGAAGAGTGAGGAGGACAACAGATCACATCTGAACCAAAGTATAAAGGATGTATGAATATACATTTACATTCAGCAAACTTACTTGTTCAGTCTGGACATGCACTGATATACTAACCCTTACTGTTAACATCAAGACCACTTACTGTTGGTTGTGGCCAAATACAGCGAAATTAAAATTACTTTTAGCCACAACACTGTTGAGTGGTCATCATCCTATGACCACTGTGTTCACTTATTAGGTATAAGTAAACACAATATTTCCAGGTGTCATCGATACCTAATAACCCATGGACATAGTTTGTCAGACGGACTGCATGTACTGTATGTAGAAGCACGCATGGATGGAAAAGACATGAATGGAAACTGACCACAATATATGTAATGTATTATATGTTTCAGGTATAAGTGATGATGCAACTAACCAGAAGTTTGTCACATGCCAGCATACAATGTACAGTAAGCAAAGCAGTAAAAAAAAAAAAAAAAAACAAACAAAAAAAAAACTGTATATATGTATATGTAATCGATATGATGAAATATATTTTTTTTTCCCCAATATTATGAAAAATATTGCATTTGACCCAAGCCTA
Source organism: Seriola lalandi dorsalis (assembly GCF_002814215.2). Taxonomy (NCBI): domain Eukaryota; kingdom Metazoa; phylum Chordata; class Actinopteri; order Carangiformes; family Carangidae; genus Seriola; species Seriola lalandi. The sequence continues at coordinate 1,237,244 of NW_019525348.1, forward strand.
ATAGGGTCATTTGGATTAAAGTGATGCAGACACTAACTGAAGTATCAACCTCTCAAACTATCCAAAACAGGAGATGTAGCTAGCGTCTGTGTTTAGCCTCAGCCTGATGATGATGTAGCGTCTCAATATAACAGCTCTGCGTTAGTTTAGAAATATTAGATGTTTCATATTTTAAAATCAGAATTTGAGCATTTCCAAATGTTAACTTGGGTGGCACGCTCAGACCCACCCAGGTAGATAAAATCACTCACTGTCAACTTAGGTAAATCTAATCAAAACAATTCATTTTTGGCCACACTGCTGCGCTGCAGTAACAGAAGGGACTAGGGGCTTCTCTGTGCGCAGCCACCTACAGTTGCTAGCCTCTACCAAAAGCTTGCCAGTGAGGTGTTTAGGTAAATTGTAGCTACACAAAATAACCTGGGTTACACTCTCCTACTCTAAACTGCACAAGTCTCAGTCAAACACTGCACCATCCACAAGTAAATTCTCAACCTGTGGGAAACACTGAGCATACCATACCATGTATCCACTGATCAAATAAATTAAACTAAATCATGAAGACTAGTTAGATTCCACTTTCCCAAAACATAACCTCACAGCATTTTGTAAGAGCAGGGAGCAGCTAGTAATGTAAGGCCTGATGATGTAGCGTCGAGATGCAGCAAAACTTGAGCCCGGCGCAACTTTTGCAGATGTTTCTGATTTCTACAAACAATGTTTAAATAGCTTATTGAGAAAATAACCTGCAGATTAAAATTTATTGCACCCCTGTTTCTGAAGACAATGGCTGTTTCAGACGGATAAACATTAGATTTTAGTTCAAATTATAAATCAAATATTTGGGAAATTATTAGCGGATTACCATAGCATTGAGTTGATGCTACTGTTAATCAGCAAAACCAAAGGCACAAACAACACAGGTCAGCTACCTGTCAAAGTGACATGTCGAGCTAGCAAACACAATGGCCACAGCCAACTGTCCCAACATTTGACAAAGTTAGTTGAGAGTTTGTAGCTACTGCTTGTTTAACAACTGGATCTAGAGCCGATGTAAATGCTCCTATAGAGGCCAACTTACTTGTCCCACCCAAGGGTCTCCATCTCAGAGATGAGCTGCGAGTAATACTGTGGAGGTGGAATGGAGCTGCAATCAGGACGGCTCTTCAGACCCACTTCCTGCAACGACAGAGAGAGAGCGTTACTTAGTTTGAGCCCAGATTACTATGCACATCATTAGACAACTTAACCATCATCTTTCTGCTAAAAGCAACAAGATGAATACAGCAAAACCGAATCAGGGTTGATAAGTCCTATGCCTTTGTTTGGTGTTAAGCATAAAGGCTGTTACACATTTTATTAATCTAACAAAATATATATGTACATATGTGCCTCACAGTCAAGGCCACTGATAGTGCCTGAAGCTTCCTGTGTACTTCCCAGTCTGAAAGCAGCAATGTCAAAGTGAACGTGTTAACCACTGTGACATTATCCTCCTTACCACCACAGTCTTCAGCTCCAGCATGAAACTGACAAGATCGGCCGACTGCTGCAGCCTCTGTGAGAAGTCGAAGAAAGGAGAAAAGACATCCTTGAATGTGAGGATAATGAAGTGACAGTGTCTAATTTTTTTTTTTTTCCTCTAGCCAGCCATTCAAATCAAACACAGTGTTTGTGATTAATGGGGGCTGCCACCGGCTTTAATAATTAATGATAGCTTAAAGGCTGTGAAAATAATGAACTTTGCAGCCCGGGGTGAAATATCAATCTCATCCAAATAACCCTGAGGGGCCACATAACAAATAGGGACATTTTCCAGGCGATGTTAATTAAACAGTGAAAAATATTTTTCTCTGCTTCTGAGTGAGGCACGCCTAATGGGTGACAGAGAGTACAGCAGCGACGCCAGGCATGATGCAGCGAACACAAAGGAGCCAAAATGACATGACTAAAATAAATAAATAATTAAATCAAACACAGCACAATCAACATGATCTCAATCAAAGCTGGCTGACACAACACAACAAAAATATTATGCTGCAACAAGCAGCAATCTCGACACAGGGTTTGGTGCTGTGTGTATTGTGTGGAGTTTACCTGCTTCACTATGTGCTCATAGCCACGCAACAGGTGTTTTAGCTGCCAACTGCAGTGCAACCTACAATGCAATGTTATTAACAGTTACATCAACTCTAAAACAGGACATAACACACATATTCTGTGACTATGCAAGGATTTAAAATCAGGAACACTCCTTATAACACTAATACTGTACTTTCTTGAAATGTTCATTGGTGACATCAACAATATGTCTGGGAAGGATCTCCTGTAAAGAGAAGGTTAGATGATAATATGTACCTGGCCTTTTTAAGCTGACAATCAGGTGGCAGATGAATTCTCAATCTGAGGTCCTGTTCCTGGAAAAACAACATGACAGGAAGTTAAATGACAAATGTGTTATATTTCTATATATTTTGTAGCACCAGCAAGCTGCAACATTTTAAATCTAACTGTACAGATTAGTTATGTAAGTTAGTTATGAATAAAGCTGAAAATGAACTTGCAGAACTCCATTCAGAAATTGGACAATATAACGTTTCTTTATGTACTGGAAGAGCAACGTTCAGGGTTTAACTTAACTTTAGACCACGTCTGAATCAACGACATAAACTATTCAGTTCGGCATTAAACCAGCAGTTAATATTATATCTAAAATAATAATAATATGTCCTGAACATCATACAGTTTTTAGCCGGGCTGTTACAATTAATTTATGCTAACACTGACACACTGCAAGTAGTGTTGGGTGCAAATGTCAAAATAAAAGGCGAATTTACGTGTAGTTCCTGAACATTAGTTAAAGTCTTATGTTATAATTAGTCTAACACACAAGTAGTAGTGTCTAAAACTTTAAATTTATATTTTTTCAATGCACTTTGGAGAGTCGTTCTTGTGGTGAGTTACCTGTACTGTGATAAATCCGTCATAGATAGTTTTCTCCTTGTTGAGAGGTAAAAGTAATGGGTTGTCTTTTACCAATGAACTCTCCATGGAACTTATCAACGTTAAACTTTCAGTCAAACGAGGAGTTCTGCTTCCTTAGCTAACGTTAGCAAACCTGACATGCTAGCAGTAAGTTACGATTTTAAAAAGCTCAGTAACCTGAACCAAACGTGAATTTAAGTGCTTCAACTAATGCTAGTAATATCACTCCTCAAATACGTGACTAGGTTTTAGCTAGGTTTGAAATAGTGCGCTAAAACTCCACATCCCTCCAGGAAAAACATATGTCGACGTCACGCAGCTGCGTTCACTAACTGTCAAAAATATCGGAATTCTGACCGAATCATGGTGGTGTGGTGTTTAAATGTCAGTGTGTTAATTTGAGTAATTTTTACTGTTGTATCATGTGCTCTTGTGTTTGCTAACTGTCAGTTGCGATGATTACAAGGTTTTTTTCAGTCATTATTTGTATTTTTCAAAAGTAGCTTACTTCATCTGATGTAGAACTGAAGACTTTTGTGTGTGTTGCATTAGTGTAACACAGACATAGCTGTAAAAAATAACTTTTTAGAGCAGCTGTCTACTTAAAGCTTCCTTTTCTCCTGCCTTTCTCTAGCCTTACATATTTTTTATTTATCTATTGGTCTTTCATTGTCCCCTGCTCAGGTTATTACTGCTGTTGTTCCAGAAAGGAGAATTTCTGTGATCGAAAGCTAGCAAGATGAATAACCAAGCACAAATTATTCTGCTAAAATAAGCCATAAAATGTGATAACAGGTAAAAGCAGGGTGAGCTAACGCGTGGCCTAAAGCAATGAAACTGCAATAGAATTGAAATAATAATAGGAGAAAGAGCTTTTTTCTCATAACAAATGGATATAGATTTATGCAAATTACAAATACCCCATTATGTTGAGGTCTTTTAGGTGTCATCTTAAGTTTATACATGTCTCTCATTAAATTTCCTTCTCACTTTTGTCCCACTTTCTCTTTTTTGTTTCTGAAATAATGTGATAATGTTGACAATAAAGACAGACATGGAGAATAATTCCTTATGAACAAGTGGTATTTTTAATTTAATAAATTAACATAAAAGATAAGTTCAAAAAATTTTGTTGAACAAACTAGGAGACAGGTAGCCCAGTTTGGTACTGTCTCACTGTCTCATCCTGCTCTTCATCAGTGCTGGAGCTGGTAAACCAATATAAATCTGCTACCAACCACTAAGTATAGATAAATGTAGGCTACCTAAATCTGATAAAGTGCAACATACAACCACTACTTTTCAACGGGGAGCATCATCCTGCATGGGGGAAAGGCGTTGGGCAGTGATGGACCAGTATTTTACAGGCTTTAGGTGTTTAATTGCATGTTCACAAAAGTATGTATGGATTAATACTTTTTCAAATTCTCTGGAGTGACCTCTCTGCTGGACTCACCATACAGTGTGTTTGCTGTTGGTCTAGACTTCAAAGGTCCGATATAGTCTACAGGTAGATGTCCATGTGTTGTTTGATTATAAGCAGGTCTAGGTTCTTTATTAATACTGTGAAAGTATCAAAGCGCTCAGAGAAATGCAGCCACAGCCTGTATTCAGAAACTGAGCCTTAAAACCAGCCGTCAGGACTTCTGGAACTTTGTGATGTCACAACGAAACAGTCACAGCCCTCAGCTATGCCCCCAGTCCGACCCACCCACACCCACCATCCCACCTTGCAGGATTTTGTTTGACAATTAAGGCTCAACATTATCATTAATTTTGAGACATGTTTCAGACCACCAGATAAATTTAAGTTCAATATTCAATTTTCTTTTATGTCTGCTTTGGTCTCCACCAACTCCTTTAGCTGCTAAATGCTCCACTTTGTACTGACTAGGACTCTTGTTCAGATTTGCATGACCACAGCCCAGCTACTGAGTATTAACCTGTATATTGTTGTTTGGGCTACAGACAACCTTTAACATAATTAATGCTGTAAGGTGGTTTAAAGAGGGAAAACGATCAAATGGACGCCTCGTGATTCTGGCTCATGGTTATTGTCTGTTAACTTAAATCTATCACCCAGTACCCCCCCGGTTACCCAGTGTGCATAAAATTGCCTCAACATATGGCAAATGGAACTCTGGAGATGTGGCAAATTCCTATTCTAATCCAATCAAAATATGATTACTACAAAAGCACACTCCAACAATGCTTGCTTGTCTTTCAGTTTCCTTTGAGCCCCATATTCATTCGTGGAGCCGTGAGAGAGAGAATAGGAATGTGTGATTATACTGTATAGAGCCGGTGAGGGGAGTGTGTCAAAGCATGCATGCCACACAGTGTGCCTGGAGAGATTGATGTTTTTGTCATCCACCTGCTTCAAAGCTGTAAAAAGCCGGCTGATGCAAATACAGAAACCTAGCCAGGCAGACTCACAAACAAAAGAGAGAGAACCTCACTGCTCCTCTTTGCACATCTGTTTTGGAGGAATATCTGAGTTTCTGTTGTGACGCACACTGGGCTCAAATGAACACTGAATCTGACTCTTGTGTCTGGGAGTGGGTAAGTGTTGAATGCCCTTTTTTGTTCTCTTAGAAAAATGGGAACAATTTAAGGATTTTTTTTTTTTTTTCTTCTGTTGTTTCTTTTGAATACAATGCATTAGCACAGTGGCAGTGGGAGAGAGAGAAAGAGAGAGGCAGCTGCGGCACTCTTCTGTCCCTCTCTTTCTCTCTCTCTCTACATGTCTTTCTCTTTGGCTCGCTCACTCGCTCTTGTCACATAGAGTAAATCTGCAGGCGTGCAGTGCGGCCGGCTTTAATGGCATTCCAGTTGCAAAAAGGGCATCAAAATGTAGCATCAGAGGATAGCAGAGGGGCAGATGCATATAGGCGGTGAGCTCTCTGTCGTTTTCTGTCTCTGTCTGCTTCTCTCCTCTCTCTCTCTCTCTCTCTCTCTCTCTGCCTGACCGTTCTCCCTTCCACTGCCTCCAGCGCTGGGCTCCGTTTGAGAGAGGAATGATCTATGGTGCTTTGTTTATCACTGGCCATGGTCACTTCTCTGGAATGCAATTGGCTGGAACTACACCGTGTGGGTCCTGCACCCTGCGTCTCTCTCTCTCTCTCTCTCTCTCCCTCTCTCTCTCTCTCTCTCTCTCTCTCTCTCTTTGAAGCAAGACATGAGCGGGGGTACCTCGTCCGACGTGCCTTTTTATCTCTCTCTCGTTCTTTTCTTCTTGTTCTTCTTCTTTCTTTTTTTTTTTTGTACGTGGCGTTTTGCATGTATCTGAATGATAATGGGACATATTGTTGCCTGGAATGGGGATTGATTGAATGGCTTGACAGTAAAATATGCTGGAAACATTCAGTAGTTTGTGCATGCTCAGTTGTAAATTATCTTGTGTTTTGTCCTTTTTGAGCACCATTTTGAACAAGCACTTATCTTTTTTTTTTTTCTTTTTATGTGTGTTTAATCTAAATAATACTTTGCAGGATTTCTGACCACATTGGGAGGGTTTGAAGCTTTTCATCAAATATCTCAGACTTTGGTTTTTTAAAATGTGTTTCAAACATTTTTCTTTCATTCTTTCTTTCTTTCTTTCTTTCTTCTTTCTTTCTTTCTTTCTTTCTTTGCCTGTGACATTTTTATAAAAGATTAACTAATATATTGACACAGCAAAAATTAAACTCCCCTTCCTTTTTTAGCCTTTACTCTACATTTTACCCACATAGGAAGTTTGTATTTTTAAGATGAATTTCAACTCCTTTTTGAACTAGCATAATGTAACGCATTGTGTATGTAATGCATGCATTCACGTGCATACTGTATTTGCTTGAATTTACTGTTAACGCGGCAGCATGCCTAAAACCCGGCCAAACATATTTATGTATATGATGATTCTCCCTTTACATACATTATATCACAAATTGAGTGAAGCAGTCGCCAACTATCACTTTTGTTTTCAAGTGTGTTTGTCTGCGAATATGTGTATGTGTGTATGTGTGTGTATGTGTGTGTATGTGTGTGTGTGTGTGTGTGTGTGTGTGTGTGTGTGTTTGTGTCTCCAGATAAGTGGGGAGCGTGGTGTGTGAAGTCTTAGCTATGGATTACAGACCTCACTGATAGGCTTGTATCCAGACTGTCTGACATGAGTTGATGGGATTTTAGGAGCCGGGTGTCGATCTTGCAACCCTGCGGAGGAGACACTAGGTGGAACTGGGGGTCACTGCATGTGCGTGCGTGTGTGCGTGTTTGTGTGTGTGTGCGTGTGTGTCTGTGTTGGTGTGTTTATGTAAGACCACAGCAGTGTGACAAGGCTTTAAGCTGCAAATAACTGATATTTAATGCAACTTATGTGCAAACAGAAAAGAAAAATAATATGTAATAAGTATGTGACAAGTTTATTTCTCAATCTGAATTTTGAGAGGGGGCAAAAAAAAAAAAAACTCTTTAGGGGAAGAAAGTGTTCAGAGGCCTACAGGAAGATACAGGTGTGTTTTACTTCCTCTATCATTACCTCTGACCCTCACTTTGCATTCATCACTTTATTGTATCAATAAACACCACAGGAACCCCCCCTCCTTACTATATCTCGACATACTCATCCCTCTTGGCTGAATCACTGATAACCTTATCTATTGATACTATCCAGATAATTTCATAATCTAAGCCGGCGCTCGTATCCACGAGGCAGAAACCAAACACAAGGATGTGGATGCAATACATGTCCACTTGAGCTGATTAGTGTGTGAAGTGTGCTTGTTAGGCATACTGTGAAGTGTGCTTGTTATATCTCCAACCCTAACGCTTGATTACCACTGGCGTTTTACTACTGATGGCTGTGTGCGGATGGAGACAGCACTGGGATCTGATGTGTCCGATGACTAATGGAAACTGGGAAATATTAGTGGCTCTTGTTTTGAAAACAGGAAGTTTGATAGAAAACTGGATTAAATTAAAAGAGATGACAGCCAGCTCACAATTTCCTTCATAAACTAAATCATAGTATATTAACATATGCTCCAGTAATACCATATGTTATCCAAGAATCTACTATCTCGTTGAACTTTATTCTTTTATTTCTTCCTTTCTCTTTTTTCTCACCATCTTTAGTACTTGGAAAAGCTTAAGTAGTGCCAATTGAATATGTTATACCATATGTCGTATTATTCGACATGCTCTTCCATAATGCATGCATTCCAACCAGAATCCCTCAGTAATTGTGTGACTGAATCTAATATGGGTTTGAAATACAATGTGAACTTTGGGGGGGGGGGGCCTGCTGTGATTCTCCATCTGGCCTGGGCAGTATTGGAATGGGCCATCTTCCTTTACCATGCCCAGAATAAGCTTCGCTTTAAAGGATCAATTCTTTTATTATTGAAGTCGGTCTCAGTAGTGCAGGCTAATACATTCTGCATTGATCTCCCCCCCCTCCCTC
>NW_019525348.1:1245688-1248437 GCF_002814215.2 Seriola lalandi dorsalis
ACCCTCCCCCCCTTCCTCCCCCCTTCCCCAAAATCTTTATTGCCATTCCTTCCAGCGAGGCTCGCATTTAAAAAAGATATGTTCGGCAGAATAAAGATTTTACAAAGTGACTGGAGGACAAATAAGCCTATAAACTCAGGTATTCACATTTTAGTGGGAAGGAAAGACAGGGGAGAATAAGGAGTCGGAGTTGCCAGCAGGCATTTTGAATATCATTACCAGCTTTGCGGGGAGAAATTGAAATCATAAGCACAAGGAAAGTACCTGGTAATTAAAACTGTATCGCTGCGCCAAGGCTTTGATACCTGCTCAAGAAAGTATATGCAAGTGTGTTTCTGCCTGGGTGTAGATATTGTGCCTGCGCAAATTTCGGTGAGGTTTGACAGAGGATGTGAGAGTGTGTTTTGCACTTTTTTTTCTCCCCTCTGTCAGGAGGATGTCTGTTGATGACAAGCCGTACAGTGTGTGTGTGTGTGTGTGTGTGTGTGTGTGTGTGAAAGCAGCCATGTATTTTAGTGGGTGGTGGCTCATTCGCTTATTACTATGCACGTTCCTCTGACTAGACCTGGTTAGTCTCCAGTTGATGTTTGCCATGATTGCTGAGGCTGAGTAGTCGTAGTAATGTGTGCATTAGCACTGTTTTTTTTAATTGGAATTTATCGTAATAGTCAGAGAGACAGAGAGACGTGTTTTAGCTGTGTCTTCGGTTTGTGGCCTGTGAAACAGCTTGACGTGGCTGTATCAAAATCAAAGCCTGAAGCATGAGTGCCAGACCCTTATTGAACAAATTTGCACCAGTGAAGCCAGCAGTTGAGGACATTAATGATCTGGACCCACTGGGGTCTGGTGCTCCGAGCCCACAGGCTAACCGCTCGATCCCCAATCAATAGCTTTTTATTAAAATTGTTTGCAAGGCAACACAAATCCATATTGTTTTGCCTCGTACGGGGGCGCCCATGTGAAATATGTTGGACATATTTATATATTTTTTTCCAGATGAATGCAGAAAATGATTGGTTGATATGCATGAGAAAAAAACAGAGGGGCAGTGGTTTGGCATTATTGGAATATCCATTTCAATATTGATTTTCATAAGAGATGCATTTGTGATTATCTAATATTCCTTTCCCTCAACAGGGCTGAATTACATATCATATTATCCTTGGTATTAAGGCAAAATTAATAACACAAGTAATTATAATACTTATGTCTAATGATATGCTGCGAGAGCTCTATTGATTCAGTGGAGATGCATCTAGGGGAAATGGCTTGGAGCTTTGCCTGACGACAGGCGCTGCCAGTGTGCTCGGCTCTCAGTGTGTGTGGAGTGGCAATATGAGATCAACAGCAGAAAATAAGTCTCAATCCACGATCCACATTCAGTGTCATTTCATACTTATAATCCAATCTGTGGTCAGCGATCTAGTTTCTCATAGCGTAACACTCGGATGCCACTGAGTGCAGGTGCTGATTGGATCTTTAGATTAATTCAACAGTAAAATACACACATAAAAAAATAAGACATCACAATGAATTCTGGAGGATCTCCTCATTTCACCTTTATCAGATTAATATAATCTGAATGAAAACACCCTAAAAAGGTGTCGCATTACGGCCATGAATGTGCCATCTGCACGGATGAACCAGCTGACAGAGCTGTCCGTGGGCTGGTTTGGATTTCCACATATGTGTAGAAACCGAAACCAACATGTCACCGTGCTGAGACGATGCTCAGCCCTGTCTCACACGACTGCTACAGGCAGCTCAACAATAAAACTTAACCATGGGCCGTAATAAATAAGCTGCTTTGTTGTTGAGTTTTATGGCTTCTTTCACTATTATTTTACAAATGGAAAAAAAAAAAAAAAAAAAGCTTTGAAATATGCAGCTCCTTCTGCCTGAAACAATGTACGATTGATTTCTTTTGGTGAATTTCACTTTCCAAGGATCTGTAAAAAAAAGCACTTCTAATTCTTCTTCTTTTTTTTAAACTTAATTTTACATACATTTTGGATGCTCATGTGTACCATGTCCATGCATCTCTACTGGATATCCTTAGCAGCGTGCTGGCAGTTGTCTTTGCCCGCTTATATTCTCTGCATTGTATCTTACAGTGTTCTTATGCTGCTTTCCTATCGTGGTTTGATTGTAAAAGAAATTCTTACCTCAATGAGACTTTTACCAAGGAAAAGAAAGAAAAGCAACTGAATGTAAAACATGGTAATCATTAGGAGAAAACACGTCACATTTAGCTGTGTTTACAGTTTTATTGGCATCGTGACGTGGATGGAGCTTTGACCCACCTCGGCCCTTATTAAGTAAATTCTTGAAGGTGAACTCATCATGAAGAGTGTCTCGTAAAAAAAAGGCACCGATTTCAATAATTTTTCAACACATTGGTTCTTGTTCCATTCGTCAGCCCTTTTTATTCACCTTCTCCACTCGTTTATCATATGTGGGCTCGGTGCAGCTGGGGAAGACGGGCTGAGAGAGCTCCTGCCTTCAGAGGTGAGAGGACAGAGAGCTGCAGTTGCAAACACCCGCCAAAAGAGGGCAACATGATGTCAGAATTGTCCCCCCACCACCTCCAACACTGCCACCAACCATCACTACCACCATTACCACTACCTTCTTCCCTAGCCCAGTGCAACCCAGTAAACATAGGCAGGTTGGTGGGGGGGGTTTAGGTGCTGGGTTAAATGTGTAAGTAACAATAATTTGCATTTACGCCTGCAACACACACACCCCC
>NW_019525348.1:1248614-1251782 GCF_002814215.2 Seriola lalandi dorsalis
GGGGGGTGGTGGAGGGGGGGGAGAGTGTGGTGGCGGTGATGGTGGGGTAGAGATGGGAAATTAAATATGCCACTCTCCCTTCTCTCAGTCTTCGTCCTCGCTCAGAAGTGGCGCTTCCAGACCCCCTGAACATTGGTTTTTTTTGGGCCTCAGCCAAGGACATTCACATGCAGAACAGCCTCGCGGTGCTGAGCTGATTTAGATTTTTTTATTTTTTTTATTTTGATTTGTCAGATTTCTCTCACTTAGAGACCGTTTTCCCTCCGTTCTCCTCACCCTTTGATGAGGTGGAGCGCAGTGGCCGGCGCTCATTCAAACGGGCACAAAGAGCAGTAATAGATAACATGCCGACCGACACCTTTTGCCCGTCCCTTGTTTTTGGGCGGTAAAAATCCCACAGCCCATTTGTTCTGTGATGTGACAGCATTGATGATAGGATGACAGATGTCTTACCAGCCCACCCCTCTGTGCCAACAACCACCATCCACCCTTCCTCCTCACCCCTCCTACCCACACACACACACACACACACACACACACACACTGAAACAGTTTTCCGTTTCGGGTGGGAGTCGACCACTGAGCACAGCTGCATTGCTCAAGTATGGCAGAACCCCCTTAACCCTCAAACCCCCGCCCGCACCCCCCACCACCACCACCAGAAACCTTCCCTCCTCTTCCTCACCCCCCCTTTTATCCTCCCCTCTAGAGGAGAGAGAGAGAGTGATACGCCTCTTTGGCACAGCGCTGCCTCTTTGTTCCCTGCCAGGCCGGCTGCAGGCGGCAGGGTCAGCGCTAATTCATGCTCTGGCCAGTAGAGGACGACGTGCCCCGCATGGCAACAGGGGCACGGGGGCCTGGAGGAGAGGAAGGAGAGTCTCGCCGGTGACATTTTATCTTATTATTAAAAGCAGCTGCTTATACCTAATAGTAATATTTGTTGCCAGTTACTAATAGGCACAAGGCCTAATTGCATCTACTGTAATTGGTTTCACATGGAACAACACTGTAGTGGTAGCAACTGTAAAGCATAATACTGCAGCACTGCCTGCAGAACAATTCAATTACTCTGGACATGCTGTACATTTACACTGGTGGAATTTAGGAGGAAATGACTTGAGATCTAACAGTGAAACAATCTGTCCAATGAGTAATTTGATAGAAAATTAATCCACAACTATTTAGATCGCCGAATGAGTCAAATTTCAAAATAAAATGCCAAAGGTTTTCTGGTTTCGGATTCTCAAAATGGGAAATCTGTGAAGCAAAATTGCAGAGGGATCAGCGACAGCATAAAATCTGGGCAGAAAAAAGTCAAAAGGCCCCCTTAACCCCAACTGTTCCAGCAGGGATGCTCAGTGGCCAGTAGGTCAGACTGGTTGTACTGGGCAGCTGTGTGACTGCGGTCAAAAGAGAACTTTGAGGGGGCGACTCGATAGCGGATGCTCCATGGGTGCAAACGCTCTGAGCAGCAAGTCCCTGGTTCGACTCCCAGCCGGCGGGACTCTTCACTGCATCTGTCTGTCCCTGTGTTTCCTCCCCTGTCAAATTAAGGCTTAATATGCCTGATAAAACCTTCAATAAAAAAAAGAAAAAAAGAAAAGGGGGAGTTTAGCTCTCGATGTAACTTCCCTGAATAAATGAGGTTAAAAGAACAGTGACCTTTACTGTTTCATTTAATTATAAATTGAATATCTTCGGGCTTTGGATAAAAGTGTGTCGCCTTCAGCTCTGGGAAACTGTGGCGTGTATTTTTCATGATTCTCTGATATTTTAATGATATTTATGAGCAATTAATTGAGAAAACAACTGTCAGGTTAATCAATAATGAAATAATTGTCAGTTGCAGCCCTACATATATGTGCGCGTCGTCGAGGGCGACGGAGAGCAGGGCTGACATACGTGTTTACTGTTTATCCGTCACAGGGATTTTGTGCTATTTTGATTTGTTGCTCAGAGAAAAAAAAAACAAAAAAAACGAAGATTGACTTGCAACACCGTGCCAAGTGTCATCCTGACACTCTGCTGACCTCTGTGACACACACACACACACACACACACACACACACACACACACGTGTTGAAAAGGTGATGTGTCTGCAGCTCTCTAATCCATCTGCACTATCTGCATCTTCTCCTGTAATATTCCTAATCCCACGCACACTACACAGGCAACAGCAGGTGCGTTTAGGCACATTGTATGTAAAACAAACTCTTTCTTATCGTACAAGCGCTCGAAACAAACAAACTCATTAGAAATACATATCCTGCTCCCTTTTTTTTTTTTTTTTTTTTGCTCTTTGTGATATTTTATCTAGGCTAATGTGGTATGGATATTCAGACTTGTGCTGAAGTCGTCATTTCGCTTTTACCAACATACACTGTGTGTTTGCATATTTATTATTTTTTGCCTTTTTTTCCTTCTTGCCAGGTTTTTGTAGAACATTTAGCTAATTGATTATCACATGCCTTGGCCTCATCAGCAAACCGTTATTTTGTAAATGAATATTCAAGAGAGATTTCTCCTCTCTTTGCCTTTGTAGTACATTATTTGTGGACAAAATATGCAAACATAGAGAAAGGCAGCTTGCTTTTCTGCCTCACTGCCTAATTACATTTTGCGCTTGCACCTATACAGAGACACGGCGTGTATTTATAGCGGAGGAGAATGAATTCACACGCTCCCCCGGCTGCAATCGTATGCCAGGCATCTGCTTATGAAGTGGCTCTTTCTCTGGGATGGTTCTGCAACTGCTCCCCCCCCCCACCACCACCACCACCACCACCACCACCACCTCCTCCTTCCACAAGAGGAAAAGAGCGATCGAGCTTGGGAAAAAAAGAGAGAAAGAAGAGAGAGAAAGGAGCTTAATTGCACCTGCCCGCCGCCCCCATAGCCCCTCCTCTCCTGCCCTCCACCACCACAAAAAAAAACAACAACAAAAAAAAAAACCCACCGCCGGGCTCATCTTCAGTGTGATCAATTTGACTTGTTTACGTTTATGCCCCATCGTTCTTCTCGCCATTGCCATCTTTGTGAGGAGCCTTGTCAGGGGAGAGGAAATGGATGGCAGCGGTGGGTGAGGAAGAGAGACAAATAAAAGACGAGAAGGAGGGAAAGATGGACTGACGTGTGGGGAAGGTGGTGGGGGGTGGTTGGAAGAGGGG
>NW_019525348.1:1251816-1283019 GCF_002814215.2 Seriola lalandi dorsalis
GAAAGGAGGGGAGGGGGGAGGAGGGGGGGGGTTTATCTGCGACATCCCTTGTCATCATATATGTAGATGCCTTTTGAAGTTTGCAGTGTATTCCTGTGGCTGGTAATGCACCGTGCATCTACGCACTAAATTGACTAAAAAAAAAAAAAAAACCCCAAGCACCTAGCTGCACCCAGTTAGGCTGCAGCAGCTAATCGTGCTTGGCAGAACATACTCTGCTTTAATTTTAGCCATAATGATGATGAGAGGGGCGAAATGATACTTTAAAGAGCAGAGGAGAGTGGAGGCAAAAAAAAAAAAAAAAAAAAGACGAAGAAGAGGGGAATGAAAAGAGTGAAAAAAGGACAGAGAAAAGAGAGGAGAGAGGGAGAGAGAGAGCGAGTGAGAGAAGCTGTGAAGGTGATTAGTTGTACTGGCGGATCTTGGCGGTGGAGGAGGTTGGAACACTAATCCTTGCTTTGGTTGGAGACATTTTCGCGCAGTAGGTCCCTTCTTTCCGCCCCCTCTCAATTTTAAGCCCCGTGTCAAGCTCAAGCCCTTCTTTTCCAGCGCTCACTTGCTCTCATTTCCTCTGCCTTCTGGCAAGCCATGCTATTTATAAGAAAAATCATTTTTCTTTTTCTCTCCCGCTCTCTCCCTCTCTTTCTCCTTTAATTCTTTCCTGGCGTGTTTGATTTTCTGCCCTGCTTAGAGAAGGTGCCCAGATGAGTGGCAGCCAGCCAGGGCTCGTCTCTTCTCCTCTCTTCCTCCCGCTCCCTCTCCTCTCTTTTCTCCTCTTCCTCATCCTCCCTCACATGTGACTTTTAAAGGGCTGCCATAAGCACAAAAAAAAAAAAAAAAACACATTCAAATTTACATCGAAAAACAGCGGCGGGCTGTTGCTGTTGTATATTGATGACTAGCTCACGTTCAAAGCCTTCCTACTGTTTTGCATAACCAGTGTAGCGATGTAAATTGGCCCTGTGCCCAGACAATAAGCCATAGATTTTATAGTATGACATCATTTATCCAGTGCATTATTTGATTGTTTTGGCTGGTTTCTAATTTGATGGATCTCACTGTTGTCTCTTAAAATAATCAGCATCACTTCTTCTGCTTATTCTGCGAGGCTCAAAAGAGGAGGAGGAAAATATATGTATTTAGCACGCCGCAGCTGCTGGGAGCTTTACTACTTCTACAACTGCTTGCAATTGCCTGTATTGAGCAATGTTAATCAGGACAAAATAGCACATATTGTAGCTTTGGCCTGCCTCGATGCATATAAAGAAAACTGCACTTTACAACACATATACATTCATTTGAATGCTCCACGGCCTGTTAATGCTCGGGGGCCAGATATCATCCAAACTGCCATTGATTTGTTTGTCGCTTTGGCGCTTTTCCACGGTTTGGGAAGTGAATCATAGCAGGTTTTTTTTGCTCTTGTTGTTCTTCTTGGCATCAGCTGTTTAATCCATACGTTCCTCGTTTTCCATAAATAACAGAAGCAGGACTCAGCTCGGACCGGCTGAGTGGTTTTGTTCTCAGAAGGGTGCCAGCAGCGACACACACACACACACACACACACACACGGCACCAACTCATCAGCTGTTGAATGATGCGGTTTTGATGTTCAGGTTACACAGGATGTCTTATTGTATTCATAACCTTTCCACCCTCCTCTTTTTCTTACTGCTTTTCTCCAGCTCTCCCCTGCAACAGTGGGCAAAATTAATTTTCCTGACCTTTGCATGGCCCGAACAGCATGGGGTCAAATTCCAACGTTCATTACACCGCCGTTTTATTTCACTATAAAATATGTGCAACCGGATAACGAGAGCTTGGGGAATCCCAGTATAGATTTTTATTTCATGATTCTGGGGAAAAAAAAAAAAAAAAAAGTGAAATAATTTAATGGGAATAAACAGCCACCTGGTCAGATGAATGGTTGAAACAGACGTTAAAAAAATGACTGGAACAATGCAACGTGGTTCATGTGACGGGTTGTCTTTATATAATCTGTATGTCTTTGTGTACCTGCTTTTTCAAATATTGCATTAACTGTAGGCTTTCAGTTTTAATGTTTGTCTTCATATGTTGGAGCTGGCTGCGATATATCGATCTCAAACTTAAACTGTTCCTCTTATAGTTTCAGGGAGGTGGGTTCATTTTCTTGAGGTTGGTTTATATGGTAATGCAAACCAAGGCGAAAGAGGCAGGTGTGTGCCATGAACATAAACACTGCGTAAGAACAGTAACTGCGCCATTTGCGAAGCCCGAGCTGTTTGGGGTTTACCTCCAAATAACCTTCCCCCAGCCCTGGAACCGGTGGCCAACAGCTGCCACGCAACAGTGTCAGGGTATTTAAAATGCTGTAGGTGAGGAGAATCATGTTTTGCGATCTTTAGAGTCATAGATAAAAGACGGCAGACTGGACCTTTGGATGACCCTGTACATTCGTTTCTCTGTGGCCGAGCTGTTCCTTAAGCAGAATAATCTAATTGCTAAACATCAGTGGAGCCAGACAGAGTGTTACCTAACGGATAAGCATGAATGGCAGATGTGAAATACCTCTTTTCTTTTGCTTTTACAGTCTTTTTTTTAAGTTACATGTTAGTGTTAGGCTACTAGTTAGAATCCATCCACTGGCTAACTTGTTAGTTAAGCTGTTTTCAATTAGTAGCAAAAAAGTGTGACTTCAGAAAATAAACTAGCTCCATTGTTGTTTTATTTTTAAAGGTCCCATATTTTACAGTTTCCCTGTGTTTTATTTGAAGTGTCGATGCATAAGAAGATATATTTGTGGTTTTAAGAACCAAAAACCATCTCAGTGTAGTTTTACATCTCCTCTCTCAGGCTTCTCTCTGGAGCTCTGGTAACAACAGGTCGGTGAGCCAATCAGAAGAGAGGAGGCTCTGAGCCTCTTTATTTGCTAACTATCTATTTGCTGGTTTGTACATTGTGAAAGATTCAAACCAGGTAACATGAACACATCATTTACTGAAATGATGAACTGAGAAGACACTGTCATTGTCATATGGTTTATTATCAACTTTCTCGTGTGTGGGCGTATTTTTGCAGTTTGTTAGCGTTTCTATCAGTTATATGAACCAACAAATTGTTGTGAACTGGGAACATGGTGACATCACTACAAGGAAGTCCAGACGGGCAAGAAAAGAGTTCATCCAGATGATCTAAACCATTTCATTTAGAGGAAGAGCGTGCACCCACATTGCAGTGGTAATAATTCCTCATTGCAATTGAAAACTACGGCAAGTATGGTAGTTCAAAAAGGACCAGAGAAGAAACAGGTAGTATGGGTGACAATTTACAGTTCCACAATTTTTATTCACGTTTTTGACTTTTAGCTATGTTGAATTATTTCCAGATCTCAGTAATAAATCCTGTGGTACAGTGTTATTTTTCTTGTTGGAATCAGTGAGCTCATGTTTATTTGCTCTCGCAGATGGATCTGGCCACTTCCCAATTAGATTTCAATCCCTCCAGAGACTGTTTGGGCCAATCACAACCATTTATCAAAAACGTGTCAAGTTAGATACGATGTTACGAAGTTTTCTCTGCCGCCATGGTTTCCTGCGAGGAGCGGGTTGTAGCAATTATGGCCTGACGAGCGCTTCGGCCATTGTCGTGTTTACATGGCAAGAGGTTGTAAGACTTGATAGACAAGAGTTAACATTGGGGTTGCCTTCCATCTCTGGAGACAGCTGTTGGTGAGTAAAGGAATTAAGTTTGATGCTAATGCTAGCAAAACCTAATAAAGCCAAATAGCTCCTTTAATGACCAAGATGGCTGCTGCCAATGTGAAGAGGTCTGTTGAATACACTGTCGTGACAGTATAAAACGAACTGCACGGCATATATTCTTTAAAAGGAGAACAACTGCTGTCGTCTGTTTACATTTGATGTTGATTACACCCCTTGGTAATCAAAAAAGAACTAACAGATTTGTTAACTCTACCATGATGATGGAGATCATGACTGTATTGGTTACAACATTATGAATTTCAACTTTAGCTCACCCTGCGAAGTCGTCTTGGCCTTGTTTACAGTGTGAAAATATAGAGCCACTGTCATTACTGATAGGTCATATATAAGTATAACTCTAGTACTGAGATCCACATTAGCGCTCATATATAGCTAATAAACATAAGTTCTTATAATGGATTAGGCCAAACTTTACACAGGCACACGCACACACACACTCACACACACACAGATACACCACACACAGTATCATTGTCTAAAAGAGCTGAACACGAACATCCCTTCAAATTAGTCAAAATGTCAGTCTCTCCAGTCAGTAATGGACTCCATAGGTGTTGGATACTGTGTGATTGATATCCCCCACTTCACCTCCCTGGGCCAGAAACTGCGAACCGTCCCTTTCCTCAAGTAACAGTACACATCAAGAAAAAAAAAAAAAAAGGAAACAAATCTCTCTTAAGCCTCCCACCTTTGCGTGCTTGGTAATGGCGTGAAGTGAATAATGTGCTAAGCCTCCCTGAAAAGAAGTCATCCGATCCAGAAATGTTCTTTTTCTTTTTTCTTTTTTTTCTTCTTTTTTCTTTTGGACTGACCACTGGGCTCTTAAAGTCACTGTCTGGTTGTGTCCTTGCCAGCTGCCAAACTCCATCATCAAAGTGCCGGACGATAAATGGAGTGAAACTTTTAGAGGTGTATGTCAAAGGAGGTGAAGGGAGATGGAAGCATGAAGAGGAAGAGGTGTGTGTGTGTGTGTGTGTGTGTGTCTGTGTATGAGTCTAGGACATGGAAGGAGGAAGGTAGAAGGAGAGAGAGGGAGCATTTAGTTCTGATAGATACTGATAGAGATTGTAATGAATGTGGTGGGGGCACGGCACCCTAAAGCGTTGCAGTGGTAATGCAGGGTGACAGTGTATTTGTACTAATAACCCTTAAAAGTGGTGATAAAATACTCCACTCCCCTACTGGAGCCCCTGATGGATGTGCTGGGAGTAATTAAACTCCATTAGTCTGCGGGTCCACTTACCATGCGTCTATCTGTGTGTGTGTGTGTGTGTGTGAGAGTGTGTTTGAATGTCTTAAAACACCACTCCCCTCAGGGATCAGGCTATTCCAGGTAGAAGAGCAAGTGTACAGCCATTGTCAGTGTGTGTGTGCATGTGCATGTATGTGTGTGTGTGTGAGAATTCTGTGTTTGGTGTGTAGCAAAACATATGTTGCTTTAAAAAATCCTGCAGAATGACACATATTGTACATCATCTGGAGCTGTGATGCTAAGTAGACACCGGCTCCTCACTCCAGTGAATTCCCAAAGGTTGGGAGTGCACAGTAGGTGCAGTGTCAGTGTGTCAGTGCATTGTCATCCAACACGTCGCTGTGTTTTGCTGTTGACAGGAAAGCGCACTCCGCTGCTGTATTTCTCCTTCTTCTATATATATATATATATATACAGTATATATTTTTTTGTATTATCAGGAGATGTTTTGACTCAACATTGAGCCAGGGGAGAAGCCTGCGGCGAGACCACCGTATGAGGCTCACTGGGAATAGCGCTGGTCCTGCATCTACCGTCATGTATTCACTTTGCACTCAACCACACACATGCAACCACAAATGCATGTGTGCAGATGCACACACAGGAAATGCATGCAAGTACACACACATATGTAGCAGTAAATTAAGTGGTTGGCAGCTCACAAGTATTAATGACAACAAATATGAACAAAAATAAAACTTAATGTAAAATGACAAATGAGCTTCACACACTCCTCACCCAAAAAGCCCAGACACACACCCGTCTCTACTGCATTTGACTCTGGAGGCCTCACATCTCGGCCCGCCAGGTCCGATCTGTACGGCATCTCTTGCCGTTAGTGACTGCTCAGCCGACACGTCCAGGTGCCGCGACATAAGCATTTGATTAAAAATTGAAGGCAGTTTTGTAGCGAAGCTCTCAGCTGGCGTGGAGTAAAAGAAGTAAGAGAAAAGACAGCGAATTAAAAAACAAAGAAAAAATGAGACATTCTGGCGTGTGTCCAAAACTAGATGTATGCGAGCTTCTTCTTCTTCTTCTTCTCGTCTGTCTCATTTCCTCCCTCCCTCCCTCCCCCTTCCCTCTCTCTCTACTTCTCTCTCTAATCACACTCTGACTTTACTTGACCTTTCTGTGGCTAATTAGTCAGCTTGTGGAAAAGGATTGTGGGTAGTATATCGCCAGCGAAGAAGAAGAAGGTGATGATGATGATGCTCTGGTCTTCCTACGATTTGCAAATGTGCCGGTGATTAATTTTTTTTTTTTTTTTTTTTTTTTACTCTTCTCCCTAAAACACACAAACTCTAAAACTGCGAGGGCTGTGTTGACCTCAGCGCTGCCTGTGGATGAGAGGAGCGCGGCGGCTCAGGGTGCCACTGGAATATGTCCTTATTATGACAAAATATTTTATTTTCGAAGCATTTAAGAGAAATTTGTGAAGTCACATCTATTCCTCAATCAATTTCTGCTTAATCTCTTTACAGAAGCCTTTTCCTCTGATCACACTCTATTAAATAATTCCAGTAATTTTGCACCAGTTCAGTAGCTGTGAACAGACGCTTTATTAAAACTGAATGTATGATGGTGCTGTTCAGACTTAGAAATAATAAACTAATGCCAGTTATTTGTCTTGGGGGAAATCACAGCTGATTGTGTTAGTTGTAATAAGTGGGTGGAATGGCACTGGAAAATTTACTTTTATTACTTTATTTATGTCAAATGTGTTTTTGTGTTCGTGCGCACACGCAGCCGAAAACGCTCTTGTATGTTTGTGTGTGTGTGTGTGTGTGTATTTGTGTGTGAACCACTGGATGTGACTCAAGTCCTGAGCTGATGGCTGTTCTTGAGGTGTTGATGTGTGCCTTCAGGTGCACAGTGTTCTCCATTTCATGCATAAAAGAGTTAGCTAATGCACACACACACAAACACACGCACGCACGCACGCACACACACACACACACACACACACACAGGGACAAGCTAAATGCATGCAAAACATCCACCCACATAGACAGACAGACTGGGGGAAGGAGAGGTAAAAGCAAGTGTGTGTGTGTGTGTGTATATATGTGTGTGTGTGTGTGTGTGTGTGTGTGTGTGTGTGTCAGACGCTCAAAGTGAATCCTGTGTGATTGACTGTGTGTCTGATGTTTCACTGTCTGCTGCTTCATTATTACAACTTACACATGGTGTTTTTGAGATGAGTAACTGATCTTCTTTTAGCTGAGAGAAGAAATGTTAGAAAACTCAGATCAGGCTCCGGTGGATCAGAATTCATACAAGTAAAAATCATCTGTAGGGAAAAAGCAGGTTTATAATTGGTGTACTTATACATTGTGTTACCATACGTATGTGTTAGCAGCCACACATATAATACATTAGTTTTATCAATCTCTGAGGGGGTTCACATGCTATAACAAAAAAGATAAATAGACTCACTATGTTTAAAATGAACTCTTTTTAAACCATCAAAATAATAAATAAATAAAGAATTTGTGCAGAGAAAGTCTGAAACACTGTTTAGGCCTTCAAGCTGAGAAATCTAATTTACAGAAATTGCAATTAATTTCAACAGATAACTGAATAAATAAAGTATTAAACATATAAGTAATTATATTATTATTATTATTATTATTATTATTATTTTAATTTGTTAAAATTTTTAGTTTGCAGTGAGGGGGCCACTATGCCGACATGTGACCTGAATTTTTATGCAAAGATATAACTATTGTAATTCCATTAGGCTTTTATAGATGGTCTTTTTGTACAAAGTAAATAAAGATCAGTATAAACTTACCTGTTACTGTTAATATAATATGAATGATTGAATTATTATTCTTTTTTTTATTTCAGGCATTGAAATGGTCTCTTCTCTGTGTGATTCCATGACATACCACATACATAACTAGTTGCCTTTCTGTAATTATTATTATTCCCTTTATATTTCTGTTTAGCATCATTTTAAAATGATGAAATCATTATTTCCCCATCAAAATTTTTAGTAGATTTTTGTGAAACTGGGAATTTATATAATCTATGTTATTTATCTTGTGGTGCTGAATATATGCAGCAGTGTTGTGAAGCAACTCCTGTGTGACCCCCTCATCACGGATTGAATATGTCTATGAGTGGCAGGATTTTCTGAAATTTTTTTGTTCAAATACTACTCAGAGTATCAGTATTTCACACGTCAGGAAAAAATACACATAATGATAATTTTATATGGTAGAAATATGTTTTTGATTCTTGACCCTATTCCATTCATTTAATCATTCATTGACCCCTCAGTGACCCTAACCATACAGGCTGGGAACCCCTGACCTACACTATGTGTGTGTGTGTGTGTGTTTTAGGTCAAGTGCATGTTTTTTAGCTGCTAAGATCTTATTGCCGTAGTTGCTTTAATTTACTGCACTCCTCCGTCACGAGCACACTGCACCTCTCATTCCGTAACCGGTACACTCTGTTCCATTAAATCACACTTCGTCTTTTACCGCCGCGGACGCCTCGAACAACAAAATGCATTTTCAGTCTCTCATCCCACCACTCAAAAGAAATACCTGCTATCAAAGGTATATCCATCAAACGTGCACCAATTAAGTGTTGATGTGAGGAGAAAGGACAATCTATAGTTTGGAGGATTTATTCAATTTGCATCCGTAATTGCGCGCAATTTACAAACTCATTATTTTACAATTTAGTGCATTTAACAGCAGCTGGAGGGCAGATAATGGTGGGGCTATAGGGGGCTAACACAGGCCCCAGATGGACCCCAAACATGATGCAGAGCACTAAAATGATGCTCGTCTGTCTGACTTTAAGAAGTGGAGAAAAGCTCGAATGATAATAACATGAAAGCAAGTTGATACCGGGAAATGTAGATGATGGTATATTTACAACCTGCACAGGGGTAATGTGCACGATATCAGCTCTGAATAATTCATAATACACGTGCAATCATGCAGTATTGATTATTTTTAATTGAGTTTTGATCGAAATATCCATCTTAATGTTTCATGATGAGCCTGAGCTGAGTGTACAGTGGATGTGGGTGCTGCTCGTGACTACAGTTGAGGGGAAATTTTAACTTTCCGGCTCCATTTCTGTGAAACCACTTTAGTCACTGATACTTTGAAGGTGACACAGCTATACAGCCTAACAGCCTTTCGTGCTTTTATTACATTTGGCATGACCACAAGAGTCCACGAGAAGAGCTTTTTTTTTGCAGCAGCAGCAGCAGAGGTGGTCGACTTGCTGCTTTTTCGATTCGGGCTGGATCTGGCCTTGTTAAGCTTTAACAAAGTCCAAGAATGTTTCGATGTCTGACGCTGTACTTAAAATTGGATTGTGTGTGCCTCAGTGTGTCCCAGCGTGCGAGCGTGTGATGGCCTCTCCCTTTCCTCTCCTCTCATAACTGATTGTTTACTGAGTGCTTTCCACCTTTTTTCCCTGAGCCTGTAAGTATAAAATTTTAATTAGGAACACTGACAGGTCTGGCGCATGATCCACAGCCTTGCATCCATCACAGGGAGAAAAAAAAAAACGGGGGGAGAGAGAGAAAGAAAGAAAGAGAGAGAGAAAGAGAGAGAGAGAGCAAAAGACACTTTGTTTCTCATCTCTCTCTACTTTCACATCTCTACCCCCCCCACCCCTCCCTCCTCAATCTCCCCTCTCCTGATGCGAGTGCCGGACTTGAGCAGCAGGTGCCATATTACTGTGTACAGAAAAGCAATTAGGCAGCATATTGGATGAATGAGGAGTGCATTAATATTAGCAAGTGCATTTGTCAGTGGCGTTTGATGCGAGTCCTTTTCTTTTCTTTCTGCAACATTAAGACTGTGGCACTCATAAATTCACTGCTTAAACCACCATCTGCTCTGCTGTCAGCCCACACCAAGGAGAGAGGAGAGGGAGAGGGGAGCCATTTATTCCCTTCTGTCTCTCTCACTGGGGGAAAGAGAGTGAAAGACAGATAGATAAGACGAAAATGCATTCATTCCCTCCCTTCCTTTGCCTTTTTTTTTTTTTTTTTTTCTTCCTGTTCCACAGGGAAAGACTGTGTATTAGGATTTATGAAGATGCTCTCCGCACGCCGAGCGACAGTCCGCTTAAATCTGGCTCTTATTGTCGGGAGTTCTACCTTCTGCTTCCCGGCACATGCGTGGACACATCGCTCCTCGCGGCCGTGATAAATTCCAGCTCAAATAACTTGGACTAAACAGGTGGTTTCGCGATCATAATTAGAGGTTGTGTTTCTCTCTGACCTCTGTCGTTTATTTTCTCTCTTTTGCTGCACGTATTCTCAGCTACAAAACCAACAATGAATGTCTCCTGCTAACAAGTGTTGTGCGTCCAACCCAAGCCTGATACATCCCATGATTCCTCTGTCCTCCATTGTTGTCAGAAAACTATTAAAAACACATCAGTGAGCTAGACTGTTGCACTGTTGAATCTCATGTTCCTTCATTACCATTAACACACACACACACACACACACACACACACACACACACACACTCTGTAGTTTATTTTGGGTCAATCCCTGTCTTCCTATAGCAAAAGACTCCTGAAAATAGTCCCCAACAAATGCACTTTTTCCTCCTGTTTGATTAACGTTGGCTAGAAACTATATTTCTGAGCTGTTTAAGGAAATTAAGAAAAAACAAAACAAAACAAAGCTATAAAATTGTGATGCATCTTTAAATATTTCAGGTGGAATGAATGGGCTTGGGGTTGAGCGCCAGACAGAGCAGGATGTCAGAAAGACGGACAAACATGGGATTTGCTGACAATAAGAAAAATAGATAAATAGAATAGAACCAGTCTTATCCTTTGTACAATTTAACCTTATTTCATCGTTATTGTGGATATTATTCACATTTACACGTTTTTGTGCTACATCTAAACCTTTTACATTTGTAATATTGTCTATCAGCTGAGGTGGTGGTGGATGATGCTGGGGTGGATAGATTACCATGCGCCGGTGCATCATTGCATAAACCTATTATCAGATGCATTGTGTGTAAGTATTTTTAGAGGCGAGGAAAGGGAAGGCATCTCTCTGCTCCTGGCTGGCTGTGCTGGTGCCGGCAAACATCATTGTGCTGCCGTGTTGTTGCCTTCTCTGGGGGCAATCGTCTAAGTGTCATGGTACCTTCGGGTACCCACCCCCCACCCCCAACAAAAAAAGAAAAAAAAAAAAAAACGCACACATTCCAATTAGAAAAAAAAAAAGAAAGAAAAAACAGAAAAGTGTCACTGGAAGATTACTGTCATACTGCTGTCACCATGATGGTGCCCCGCGGGCAGTACGGGGGCGGGATTGGCGGGGGTCGGATGGTTGGATTGGTTGGGGGGGCAGTTGAGCACCACTCCCCTTTCCTTTTCTCTCTCTCTCTCTCTCTGTCTCTCTCTCTCCCTCTCTCTCTATGTGTCATAGCCCCTCCTCCCCAACCCCTTGCTTTCCTTGGTGATTAGCTCGCCCCGCGGTGAGCGCTAAGCGGCCTAATCTGCAACCGTGAGGTGGTGGGTGTAGAGAGGGAGAAAGACAGGACGAGGGACAGAGAGTGAAACAATAACACAATCAAGTGTGAGAACAAACACACACATACAGAACCGTGCACGCACAAACACTGATTATTGGTAATAAAAAAAACTCTAATAATTATGGAAAAGTAAAAGTAGCTTTTTCCTTGTGCTTTCAACCATATCTTCATCAGTGTCATCAGATGCTGTGAAATGCTGTTCTAAGATCTAAGAAATGGGTCGAAATACTATTTCTGAAACTATTTCTGGACTTTCACGCTAATTATTTAGTGTATATAGTCTTATTTCTTAAGTTTTAGCCATCTATATCAGCAATGATAAAACTGTACTCACCAAGTTCAATTCTAAAATTTTGGAACAGTGCCATTGCCAAAAAGAAGTAAGTCAAGAAATATAAGCAGTCAGGTGATCAGACTCCGGGTTAGTCGGGAAATGAAATGAAGGAGGATGCTAGTTATTATAGCCAAACTGTGTAAACACACAAATTTACAGATTGACTCTTTGGTACAACTTTGACTCATTGTATTTACAATGGGATTTTACATTGGCTTTTGGATTACTGCAGAAAATAAACTCTGTGACAAACAACAGTTTATGATACTTACATTATTTGTTCAGCAACTTAGCTAAAATGCTAACAAATTTTTAGGACTCATTCGTGCAGCACTCTATTGCTAATTTTTGGGCCATTTTTTGGGCAGCAAGTTGTGACATATCACCTTTTCAACTGATATAGTACATTTGTTGGCAAATTGTTGTTTATTTACACACCCAGCAGTTACAGGGCAACATTTCAACTTAGAAATGTAAGTTCCCCTGCTGCTTTAAAAATGTGAGTTAACCGAACTTTCTTTTTCTTTGTGCGTTTTGAAAATGTAAAACTGTTTGAGTTTGCTGAATTTAAAATAACAAGTTAATTTTGAAAAGAATGAACAGTTAAACCTCAGTGTGGAACTTTTGTCTCCGCCTCCTGGCAGTCAGAGTAATTACACCATGTGTTCAGTCCCATTATTTAAACGAGGAAAAGCCACACTGCTGTTGATCACTTTCTTTTTTAGATCATAATCCTTCCTCTGAACACTCAGTTTCTTTTTCATGTGGAGCATCAGAAACTTTTCTTGGCCGCTTCCTAGCCATAGGCTTCGATATACTCCCAGCTGCTGTTGCCTGCTCCATCTCCATCGTTGCTCCCCTCTTCCCCTCTGGGAAGCCAATCATTGCTGGTTGACGTAAAACACATTGCTACTGGTGGGTCAGCATGAGATTGTCACCGCAGACTCCTGCTTTAAGTGACTTAGACAATCATTACAGACAGATTTTCTTTCCTTTTGCATTTTCTCAGCTTTAAGAGTCAGTTTTCATTTGACATGAACAACTTACAGCTACAGCTGTTGAAGCCATTTTGTCCCGGTGTCAGCACAGAGACGACATGTGAGGCTGCTCCAGATGACTCTTTTAAACTTTAAGTGTGTGGGGGTAGGGACTGTATTCAATACTAACCTTCATTGTGGTTCATTTAAGCAAAGAAACAACCACAAATTACCTTTGCATGTATTTAAGAAACACAACAAGTTTACATCATGCTTGTTTCCTTCAAAACTACAAAATAGGTGAGTCTCTGGAGAGTTTTAACTCTCAAACAATGCATACTGGGAAGTCTGTTTGCTAGTTTTATCTTCAGCAGTTAAGTCCTTTAACTCATCTCAAGTCAAAGGAATTCAGGATAGGATAACCCAAGTTTTAAAGTGGTCTGGAGATAAAATCTAGATCTAAGATGAATTAACTTGAAACGAACAAAATTACATATTTACGTTAAGTTAATCAGAAAAGATGAGTTGATTCCACTAAATTCTTGTATGAAGTTTTATAGTGTTGGTTTTTTAGAGCCTAACAGATATACATGAGCTAAAACCTGCTACACTGTAAAATCACTGTAAGAAATTAAATTCTTTGACATACATAACGATTACAGGCTGTTGCGCCTTCAGCTGGGGGTTACAGGAAAATAACTTTCAGACCATATTTACTTTGCACATTTAAATCTTACAATACATTATATTAAATAAACTGTCATATGTTATTAAGTGTAATTAGGTAACAGCCATAAATTCAGTGATAAAATGTCAGATGGATCGTCTACTTAACTTATGAATTTATCTAGGAACATTGCTATCTTATTCCATATACTTCCCAGCATGCATTGCATAAAGATTAAAATCCCCCCCAAATCCTTCTTTATTCTAATATGAAAAAACCTACATGATTGAGGCTGTTATGTGTCTCTGAGGAGTCTAATGGTCCTGTCCTTGATCTACAATAAACCGGTGCAAACCATAATGAAGACAGGTTTGTTATTCAGAAACTTCCTGCACCTTTCTTGTGTAAGGCATTGAGTCAGTGGGGTCATACTGAATAACTATTTTAACTGGTCTTAATGTGGAAGTTGTGCAGAGTAAAAGCTGTCATGAGGTATAAAGACACAACAGAAACAATAGATGAAAAAGAAGAATCCATGTGCCTGTATAAATTAAATCCAATTGGGTACAGCATACAGGTTTACAGGTTACTTTAATTAAAATAAATGATCAAAAAAATCTGAATTGTGATCATGTACTAAATAACTCTAACTAAATTAACAGAAGTAATAAGGTAATAAGTAAAAAGGGTAAACTCAAGGAATTAGGTTAAATCGCTTAACTCCAAATTTTACTTAAGTTTGTTGTCTTGAACTTTTATTTTTAACTTTTTCTTTTTTACCGTGTAAATAGTAAATAAAAAATACTGATGAAAATATTGATAAGTTAACTATTATTAGATATTATTCTGGTAAACACAATGCTATTAGCAATATGCATTGTGTCCACACATAATTGGCTAAACTATTAAAAAATATTAGCTAATACGTCTTAATAACGTCTTAGCTGATAATACTCTTGGTGGGGGTGCAAATTAGCGAACAAATCTAGAATTAAATTACTAAAAACGAATGTAACAAAGATAATATGGCTTTTGAGGACCCCTTGGGGTAATCCAGCCTTAATTGGCAATGATGGCGTATCACCTACATTTTATGTTCTAACTTTTGGATTTACCTCGAGATAAAGTAAGTCAGATAATCTGGCTAATCTCTGGATTGGCACAGTCGGGAGAGGCAACCCAGGCAAATGCTTGTGACCTAAGGGAAAGGGGAACCCCCGATGGCCCCTCATACTGGCACATTTCGTAATGCCAACTACAAACCTCCTTAAAGCTCCAATAAAGAAACTATACAGTGCACTGCTGTTGCTTCAAACCCCCCTAGGTAGGGCCCCTAATGATGTGTGCTTTGATAGGCTTCTTTGACTGGAGCCCCCCAGAGTCTAAAATCGGCATTGACATAAACTGCGAACTTTTAGTCCCAAGTGCTTTTCTTCTGGAACTAAAAGGTTCTTGTGGGCCATCGTTGTCTGAATTTCCACCGAGGCATAAATTCCCAGAAACATTCTGCAAAATTATTACTTGACATTACAATATTCACAGCACTTTGAGGACATAACATGAATGAAAATACGGGACAAATTGCGTCCTGTATATATTCAATAAAGGACGCAGCATTTTATTTTCAAATACAGGACGATCCCGTATTATATGTGACCCTACCCACTCTTGTTGTTGTGGTCCTTTATTTTTCCAGAACTAAATTTAGACCCTGGTTCCTGTGGTCAAAACATATATAGTTCCTCTAAAGGTTCCTGGTTCCCGGGGAAAGTTCCTGCAGTGTAAACGCGGCAATAGTTGAGTACAATGTTATCATAGCTGATAGAAAAAATGGCCACACACACTAAGTGAGACTCAAGCTTTCATGAACTGGCTACGTCTTCAGATTGGAGCCTACACTGAGTCGCTATCTGGTTAGGGTTAGGTTGACAAAATACATTAAACACTTGTGAGGCTAGTATGAGTCTCCCACAGAAGTTGGACAAATTGAGTTGTTGTCGTTACGGGATGAAATTTCCTCTGCTGTGTATTCCACTGTCTGTAGAAACACCACCTATAACCATTTTATCTGACTGTTTAAAACTACCTAGGCCTCACATTAGCTTCATCTAAAATTCTACAGACATTTTTACATAGATTGAGCTCTGTGGGTTTGTCCCTATTACTTACAAAAAAGAAAACGCCCCTAAGGAAGGGATTTCAATAAGATTCATTATAGCAAGCAAAAATGGTTTCGGTGTTCATATGAGCACCTGAATGTTGTTTCAAGGCAGACTTGAAAATTCTTTAAAGTGGTCCCCCCCCTACTCAAGACCTAACATGGCTCCATGCCATGTAGTTCTCCTTTGAATTGACTCATCTGGATGCCATCACGGTGCATATGGGCACCATCTTGTGTCTGACAGCGGCGGCGGGTGGCGTGTGGTTTTCGTGATGGTGAAGCAGTGGCTCTTGAAGTGCTGTGAATTCAGCATTTTGCAAGTGTAGACCGTTAGTCTGTGAAAGTCCCTGTGGGCTGCGTACCACTGACACCCTCTTATGTACACAGATTGTGTAGTCAGCCTTAAACAGCCACACATGCAGACGGAGACGCACTGGACTTGCTGCACATATATATATATATACACACACACACAGTCAGGCACGCACACATGCTCTTTCATTAAACCTAAATCAGCTGTGCAAGAGCCCTACATCTGCCTTAAATCATAACTGATCAGTCTCCCCAATCAACCATTTTGGCCCTGTTCAAAATGCTCCATTTCCTGACCCAGGTCCTCGTCTCTCTCCTCCTTATTAATCAAAGCCCCTCTCTGTTTCTTTTTTAACAGTCGTTCCCCAAACACTGCTACTGCCAGGTTTGTCAGCCGGCATAGATTTAGCTGCCTTGTCAGTAACGCTGCTGTCCTAATCTCTATCACAGCCTCAACTCTGGCCTTGAGGAATGATGAGACACAGAATTAGAGACGGAGAGAAGGTTTTGTGCCAGAACTGTTTTTTCTTTTTTTTGCAATAAGCAAATATGTAACATGGCAAAGGCCCAGTGCAGACCTACCCGCTCGATGTTTATAACTAGAAAGATGCAGCCTCCCTTTGGTCCTTTGAAAGACAAAGGGTTTTGGGGGGGGGGGGGTGGAAGTAGGGGCTTAGAGAGGTGAAGATTGACTTGGCACAATGCTCTGAAATAGTAAGGGTTTCTTTTTCCCCCTCTATACCTTCTCTCCTTTATTTTCTTTGTCTTTTTATCTTTCATACCCTTTTTTTCTTTACTCCCTCATAATAGCCAGTGGCTTGTCATAAAGTAGGTTAATTTATGAAAGCTCCACTGTGCTGGCCTGTGATTTCAAGGATCACGTGTTTGTTTCTGGGTACTCAAAAAGTGTGTGATTATGTGTTTGTGATTACTTCTACAGCTTCAGTGAGTGCTGCCCTACTTTCTACATCCTCATCTTCATTTCTAAAGATACAAAGATGCTAAAAACAATTCGACCACTACATCTATTTTTTTTCTCATGTAACTGTCCCTGTCATTTACACGTTGCTGCAGTGTTTTTGTTTTAATTTTTAATCCTCCAAACACTCAGCTATCTGCAGAGTCGGGTTGCCGTAATGACTTTTCTTAGATGGAACGGCTGCATTGGGACGGAGGCAGCCATCTTTGTACATGCATGACTATTGACCTACATGTGCAAATCTAGAAATTATTTGGTTGTAAAGATTTTGGATTTATTTGGTTTTGAACAATTTAAAAATCTTAAAGGACCTATGTGTAAGTTTTGCTATTGCTACATATCCAGCGTTAGCATTAACAGCTGTTTACTTACCTGTCTTGGCAAGAACTTTAGGAGCTTCCTGGCTGAAAGCTTCACTTCTATTGGCTGCGGGGGGTGGTCGCCACAGCGACACACCGTTGTGGCAAAGCGCAAGCCATTAGAAATAACAGGCTTCAGAGCACAGTGGTGCCACTGTTGCAACTTTAACCACATTTCTACTGGATTCTGAATTGAGAGAAACTGTAGGTCTTTCTTAATACATTGTGATCTTTCACTCCTTGGATTTTTAACTTTGCAAGTTCCAATTTTCACCACTGCCTGGCTCTGGCCCCAACAAAAGCTACTGTGTTAAGTCAGCTGTCCAATTAGAGACCACAGAACTTAACTTGACCTTCAAACCAATTTGGCTGCACCAAATATTAGATTTTGACTTTGAAAACAACATTCTTCTACTAAAAAGGAATATTTTATGTTTTAAAAAGGCAGAGAGACATCAGAGCCACCTTTAATTAGTAAAGGGCTTGCAGAGATTCTCCCCTGGATGACCATCTGGTCTTGCCCTGTTAGTGGGTCCTGACATATCTGGAAACATCAGTGCAAATTTTCAAGCAGGCACAGTAGTATTAAAAACTATAACAGTTCTGGCTTTGACTCATATCTTATTCTGTCAATGCTGATTATGTTGAAATGATTCTGGGATACATGTCTACCATAAGTCCATGGGAGTCAGCTCCAACAGGAACCTGGATAAAATGGGTGGAGCAAGAACATGTGTGGACAGGGGCATCATTTCCACTGGGTGTGGGGAGTTGATAAAAATGTTGATACAATCATCTGACTTGCCTACAGTTATTAATGAGTGCTCACATTTATTAACTTAACAAGCAGCTTGTGTGCTGCAGCGGGTGCCCTGTGGACTTTGGCTTTAAATTTACCCTCAGTGCTCAGGAAGAACAAAGACATTTGATTGTGACTGGTCTTGGCTAAATACAGACTTTAGGTTTGGGTCTGATGTGTCTGAGGTCCGTGGGAACATACACACAAGAAAAAGATTTCCTCTCAGATTCTAGCTGCTGTGTAGCTGACCCTGACCTTTAACCCTTCCTGTTAGGGGACACTCCCCCAGAGGGATCACTGAAGAAGAGTAAGTAAAAGTAATTATTATTTAGTTAATCATATGTTTTACAGCTTTAAATAACTCATACAACATATGGATTTTGTAACCAAACAATAAAACTGACCTCATCATTTCCTTAACTTGTGCATCACCTGCATCACTGTTTATTTACCGGCCTGTGGTGGAAGCTAAGCAACTGGCTGTTTTTGGCAATTTGGCAGCTGTTTAACATTCAGTTGCATTCAGTTTTATTTTCATGCAAACTTCAATGTGATTTTTTTTAAGAGATACAGTGGAATCTGCTGGAGGGAATATGGGTTATATTGTAATAATAGGCCCTACTACGGTAAGCAGGGACTGCAGGACTGTATGTGGGTTATTATAGACACTTTAAATGGGGACTGGAGCACATTATGTGGGCTATCTCCAGTCAAATGAATTCATAATTTAGCCTACTATAGGTACACGTCACATGCACCTCAGAGACTATGCCTTTTATGGGGAAGATTTTTGTCTAAGCTGATATACCACCACATATATACAACAAGGTCATTGCTAAAACTGTGTCTCACATATCTCTGATCTTCCTCAGATATACAGT
The DNA here is from genome assembly GCF_002814215.2 of Seriola lalandi dorsalis. Lineage (NCBI taxonomy): Eukaryota > Metazoa > Chordata > Actinopteri > Carangiformes > Carangidae > Seriola > Seriola lalandi. The sequence continues at coordinate 1,270,844 of NW_019525348.1, forward strand.
AGACACACTCTCACACACACACACACACACACACACACACACATACACACAGAAGCCTGCAAGCCCTCAGATATATAATTTTCTTCAAATGTACCTTTTTGGACTAGTTCGTCTGTATCCTCTGTGCCCTTTTTCAATCTGAGCTGCCGACTCATCCTGTCGCATCCCATCTTTCACAAATCACACAGCGGCAGGGCCGTGATCAGAGAGGGACAATTTGTCAGCTGTATGCATGAGTAAGCAACAGATTCACCATCCATTACAGTGACCAGACAGAAGAAGGTGGAAAGAGAGGGGCTGGAGCGGATTTCATGTGTGTGTGTGTGTGTGTGTGTGTGTCTTATTTGCACTCCTGTCCTTGTAAGAACTAGTTTGAATTTTAGACCCTCAGAGGGAGGGAGTTTTTGCAAAGTGAGGATATAGTTTGGTTGTTGAGCTGTGGTTTCAGGGTTAAAGAAATTCACAGAGGTTTCGGGGAATCGGCAGAAAGGTCGACTTCGGTGACGTAGTATAAAGAGCAACAAAGTCCACGTCAGTAGGAGGTTGTGGTGGATGGATGAATATGACACAGGAGATTAGTTATAGTTAGTTAGTATAGTTAGCGTTAGTTGTACAGAAGCTACAAGATGTGCAGAGTTAATACCCTGTTTCGTGGCGGCACAATGACCAGCTGTATGGCGTTTTGGTGCAGGCGGGAGGTTCGTTCAAAATGAAACAACACAAAGAGAGATGTTGGTATTTTAGTGGAAAGTTTCCCTTTGCACTGAGAATAGATGTGAAACGTCAATCTGATGCTGCTTCTGTGATTTTATCAACAAAGAGCAGGCTGAATTCTTGGGAGTTATAAAGAGTATGTAAGGCAATAATGGAATAATGCCTGAAAATGTAAATGGACTGCACTTATATAGCGTTTTCTAGTCTTAGAGACCACTCAAAGTGCTTTACAATACAAGCCACATTCACCCACACTCATACACTGATGGAGTCGAGCCACCGACCCTTTAATGTAACACTTATATAATCAACGTTAACTTAAAGCATGAACACCAGCGGAGCAGTCTACACTGATCCATAAACGACTGATTCTCACAGTCTCTGTTGTCCACTGCTGGTTTACACTGCATGAAAATCTTCTCCTTCACTTCATTAAATCCCTGTAGAGTCTGAAGGCAGTAGGACACATATGTTGATAAATGTGCCGCCTCTGATTCGAGAAGTGCCACACCAGAGCGCGGTGCCATCACACACGACCGTCCACTGCGTTAACCTTCATTAAATCACCCAAGACACAGAGCTGACGACCCGCTGAGATGGCTCGTATAAAGTATAAAGGTATAAAGTACCGCAGGAGACAATGCCAGGGGGATATCCTCTCGGCTTTCTTCATGTGCGCACAATCTTCAGAATCGGAATCAATGTTTGAAAGAAGCTTTTGTAGAACTTTTATTCTTGTTCTTCTTCTTAATTTTGTTTCCAGAAGAGGAGAGTTTCTGAATAAGTGTCATTTTAATGCTCTCCAGCTTTCTGTGGTGTTTCATGTTTTATTTACGCGCAAACACTGTCCTGTCACATTTTACAATATGATTGCCTGTGGAATACCGTAGAATTAAAAGTGAAATAGCATTGAATTGATGTGGTCATATAAATGGTGACAGTCAGGGCCGGACGCGTTCCGTTTTCAGCTCGTCATCCGTCCATCCCACTCTCGTGAACAAAATATCTTAGTAACGCCTCGAGGGAATTTCTTCAAATTTGGAGCAAACATTCACATGGACTCAGGGATGAACTGATTGGTCAAAGGTCAAAGGTCAAGGTCACAGTGACCTCACAACTAATTATGGCACAAATAGGACTAAATGATGAAGTGTTGACATTTTATATGCAGAGGGTCAAAGGTCAACTTCACTGTGACATCATAATGTTCTGCAGAAACACCTCTGGCCATTATTCAATGCTGTAACTCAGGAAGGAGATTGTGACTATATTTCCTGCAACATGACTGGTTAGCGGAATGTTTTATATCTGGATGTGAACATTGTTCAGCGCTCAGCGAGAGGAGTGACAGAGGTAGAGGGGCCACAACTTTTTGCTGCTTTGACATTAATGAATTTCCCCAAGGGGATAAATAAAGTATCTATCTATCTATCTATCTATCTATCTATCTATCTATCTATCTATCTATCTATCTATCTATCTATCTATCTATCTATCTATCTATCTATCTCAAAAAGCTGCCTATATACTGTGTGTGTGTGTGTGTGTGTGTGTGTGTGTGTGTGAGTTTGGTAAACTTATACCATATTTTTGTGTGTGTGAACTCACACTGAAACTGCTCCATTGTGTGTCACACACCTGTATATTGTATAGTGTGTGTACAGGTATGTGCTACTCTACTTTACTCTACATCTACTTTAGTAGACACGTGTGTGTGTTTGTGTGTTTCTGCATGTGTGTGTGCTGTATGTCGGAGAGATCAGCGGAGTACAGCCAGATTCTGTAGTCGTCCCACGCCACCTGAAACCTTCTGCTTGTAAACTAATAGCACCACAAAGGCTTCACTTCGGCCGGTCATTGAGAGCCCATGATTCCATGAAATAGGGTCGTTCTTCTTCTCTGTATCTCAGAATGATCAATCTTTTCTGCTACGTTAGGGGGTTTGTGCTTTGTGATATATAAAAACAGTGTCGTGGCAAATTAAAGGGAAGACGTACCTCCAGCAGGTTATCGTCATGAGGCAAACAACCACACTCAAGCTCACTCATCATTCTGAGCTTTATGTTTTTCCACCCTGTTATAATAAAGCTTTATAGTTCAATGCCAATATATTATAGTTTAACTAATGTTGGTCTTACATTAAAAATATGTACATGTCTATCTGTGTATATTACATGTATGTATACTGTACATCAGACAGCCTGTGTAGTGAAAACATGTTAGCAGCAGCTTCAGCTCTCAGTCTAGTCTGTGTCTAGACCGGATCTGTTCAGGCATAAAACACACTCACTGTAGTTATGTGTGTAAAATGGGAGAAAATAGACTTAAGGTGTAAAATCATGCTTCAGGTCACAATTACGTGTGTGTAGCATAAGTTGATCATGCTACGTTACGGGATCTGTGCAGACAGCTGTATTGATTAAAATAGGGGCACATCTGTTCCGAAAGTGGTCTCAGACTTTTGGACCCCACTGTATGTGTGTGCATATATATATATATATATATATATATATATGTGTGTGTGTGTGTGTGTGTTTTTTTTTTTTGATGAAGCCTTCATCTGATGCAGGCAGATTGATAGAAAGAAACAGTGCAGAGGCTCAGTTGTGAAGAAAGCACTTAAACATTCACACACTGTTCTCTCACTCCTGTATCCGTACACAAAATTTGCCTACACACACACACACACACACACACACACACACACACACACACACACACACACATACACCTCTGGTGTGAATGGCCTTTGCCCACAGGCAGAGTTTTCACAGTAAACTAACCTTGATCAATAACCTGCTCTGGACCTCAGCAAAACCCACTGTTCTCCCTACTGCTGGATTTCAATATCACGCCCGTTTGAACACTGTAGCCATGGGCCAACTGTGTGTGTGTGTGTGTGTGTGTGTGTGTGTGTTTTTTTGATGAAGCCTTCATCTGATGCAGGCAGATTGATAGAAAGAAACAGTGCAGAGGTTCAGTTGTGAAGAAAGCACTTAAACATTCACACACTGTTCTCTCACTCCTGTATCCGTACACAAAATTTGCCTACACACACACACACACACACACACACACACACACACACACAAACACACACACATACACCTCTGGTGTGAATGGCCTTTGCCCACAGGCAGAGTTTTCACAGTAAACTAACCTTGATCAATAACCTGCTCTGGACCTCAGCAAAACCCACTGTTCTCCCTACTGCTGGATTTCAATATCACGCCCGTTTGAACACTGTAGCCATGGGCCAACTGTGTGTGTGTGTGTGTGTGTGTGTGTGTGTGCACATGTATTTGTGTGTATGTATGTGCAACTGCTGCTGCTGCATGAATTTACGAGTGCCGTTGATCATGTGTGAATGTGTTTGTGGCCTCATGTGTGCTTAAAGAAATCTTTGTGCATGAATATCAGTGTGTCTGTGAGTGTGTCTGTGTGTGTGTGTGTGTGTGGTTCAGTAAAGCCTCGGGGTCTGCTGTGAATGGTGCTAACTGGCCCTCTGAACTCTTCCCTGTGAAGAGAAAGAGAAAGCCACCGGGCATGTGCAGAGGACAGCATGCCATTTACCTGGGCTACGGATGTTTTTTAAAACTGGCAAGAGGGACTTCCAGACACACACACACACACACACACACACACGCAAACACATAGAGAAGATACTCCTGCCTTTTGCCTCAAACGCAAAAGCACACCTTTGCTCCTTCGCCTCAAACACAAACACACTTCAAAAGTTTTTTTTTTTCATTTTTATTTTTGGAAGCGATACAGGCAGTACTACCCCTGCGTTTAAAGAGCCTAACCGCTCTCTTCATGTGCCCTTTTCTCACTTCCTGCCTCTGCAAAAAAAAGGCACCACCGCGCCAAGAAAACTTACAAGTTTACATCCAGCGCACCAACTAGCAAGACAACCTTTTGCCTCTCCAAGGTGTTTGTCTCACACTGCTCTTTATATACGGTGAAGTGGGGCCGTGCATTCAGCGACTGCTCCAGTTTGAGCCGGGCCCTTAGAAGAGTCTGCTGGTATTTCAACCTGGGTAAATACTGAGAGAACGCAGCTACTGGTGAACTCTGGCTGTTGTAGATAGCACACAACAGCATGTACAGACATGGCTGTAAGTTATAGCTCATTGAAACAATGCTCTGCTGCTCCTTGGCTCTTTTGTCATGTGTGCCTGCATACGTTTGGTTGGACACAGAATAAAACAGAAGAAGAAGAATTCTTGCTCATTTCTACAAAGATCTTCTCAGGTGACCTGGAACTGTGGTGATATTTCAGTTCAGTTCAATTTCATTTCGTTCCTTGTTAATATTTATATCTAGTAAATGAACATAGAAATAAAACACACCAATACTGGCCGAAAAGGTGTCGGCTGAAGCTTTAGCTTTTTATGCCTCCCCTCTCTCCATAACATGAATCTGCAACCCTCTCACTACAGGCCGATGTATAGTCAGAGAAAAGAGGAACAAAAGAAATAAAAAATATGATAATGATTATGCATCTACTTTTTATATCGTCCGTTACTTCTTCACCTCAGTTCATGCGGGCTCTCTCTGACTTCAAACAGCCCCCACAGTTGACTCTACAGTTTGGGAGTAAATTTCCACGTTATCTGTGCACTTGTAAAGTCAACCAGATCTTGGAATTTTAAAGCATACGAATGAATTAATAGCGGGTTGGTTGGTTCGTAATAATCTGATCGACTGATGATTCTCATAGATTTCTTCTGCAGCGTGTAAATTGAATTTGTGTTCGTTTTGTAAGTATTTCCCCATATCTCCACGCGATAAGTTATGTATGGCAATATGAGAGAGAAGTTAGTTTATATAGTGATTTCTGATTTAAAATGCGTTTTTGTTTGATGCAACACTGCAACAGTTTTAGACAGTTTGTGGCTTCCAACATAATTTATATTCAGTATTGACATCCAGAATCTTATTTTCATGCACTCTCTCTATTTCAAAGTTGTTAAACCTGATTTTAACTTGTATATTTCAAGCAGACTACTGTCTTCAGTAAGTATCACATAGTATAATTATGAACCTATTTAAACAGGCTGAATGACTGAAAAGAAAAGAAGAGAGTTGTCTGAGGAGATCATGTCATGGTAAAAAAGCTGTAAGACCATCTCCAAACAGCTCGACGTTCCGGTGACCGCAGCTGCTAATTAATAAGACGTTTAAAGTCCATCGGACCGTAGCCAGCCTCCCTGGACTTAAAGGAAGACTGACCCGCAGACTGAACAGTAATACACTTCCAATGGTGGAAAAAGAACCAAGGGAAAATTCAGACCAGATACAAGCTGACCTCCAAGAAAAAAAAGGTACAGCAGTGTCCATCATACGTCCCTTTGGGCTCCATGGAAGATGACCCAGGAAGAGTCCGCTTCTGAAAGAGAAACATAAAAGAATAACTGGAGATTGCAAAAAATTCATCGCAATATGGCCAAGTGCACTATCCGAATCGCAGGAGCTGCAATGTTTGATGAAGGTAAAATGTGTCAGAACAGACCTGAAATGAAGCGTTATGAGAGACACAAATCAGATTCTCTGGATGTAAGGGAACATGCTTGTTTGGTACAATTCCCAGCAAAAATCACATCAACATCATTTAAGAAATTGTTTTCATGAAAGTGAAATCAGATCTGAAGTCAGATTAGCAAGGCATTCTGGAGTGAAACAAATACTGTCCAGCGTCAGAGCTCTGTCTCAGTCGCAGTCCACGGCTCCTCCGAAAGGATCATGACCATGAACGAACATGTAAAAGCAGCCGAGAATGGATGAGAAGAAAACAGTGGACTGTCCTGAAGTGGCCTGATCTTCAGCCAACGTAACATTTACTGTACGGGAAGAGCTGAAGCTCACAGGTGGGAGAAGGCCCCCATTAAACCTGAGAGAAGTGGAGCAGTTTCCAGAAAGAGTTCAGCCGAACCGGCAGTGTGTAGAAGTCTGACCTATAGAAAGTGCTTGATTGAAGTGATTGCCTCAGAAAGGATGTTCTACAAATTATTAGGTTAAGGCTCCCGATGGTTTTGTCCGTGCCATTTTCATTGGTTGTATCATTTTAAATAATAACTGACACTGAAAACCTAAAGGAACATGTCTGGTTTATAAAATATGGAATGGAGAAAAGTGGATGCCAATTTCTTTCCTCAGTTTCAACTTATTTCAGGGCAGCAACAGTCTCAGCCACATCTGTATATTAGAGATGAACTGCTTCTCCCAGTGAGCGGTGGATAGACACATCTGAATCAATGTCTGTGTGTTAATTTGTCTGATTGTACCTGACTGTGTGTGTGTGTGCGTGTGTGTGTGTGTGTGCGCGTGTGATTTGGTGGTTGAATACAGCTGACCCAGATGTGTTAAGTGGGTCATGGGAACACCGCCGCCCACACACAGGGGGTTATGGGTAGGCAGAGGCGTTCTGGTGCGTGTATATGTGTGTGTAGACGGGCTCAGGACACTGGGGCAGTGCCCTGATTATTCTAGATTAGTTTTGGGAATTCGTCGCGCCTCCTCCTGCCACACTGTTTGATAGTTAATATTATGTATGGAAACTTTGGGATCTCAGATTTAAAGTTCATCGTGTTTGAACTATGTTGGGCTTGTAATGAGCAGTGCAGTGTGTGGGTTAAAAGAATGTATTGTTAAATCTCAACTGGTACGTATCAAATTTTGTGTCTTATCAAATTAATTTTTTATATTTCATTAATTTTGTTCCTTTTACTTTTTCTACTATTGTTTGTATCTTTCATCCAATCTTTTCCTGATGTCAATTTTTGAGATGGAAACTTTTTTTTTTTTATTTGATTGTATTGAATTCTCCATAAATCCAACATGGAAGATGCTCCTCTGTTGCTTCACTGTCATTTTTTCCGGAAGATAGTACAGTCACTGAGCACTTTATTAGGAACACCATACTAATACCTTTGATTCTGCTCCATGTTGACATGACTGCATCACATCATTTCTGCATATTCACTGAAGGGTCACTGAAGTTCACTGAACTCACTGTCATGTTGATGAAACCAGTTTGTGACATGGAGCATTGTCCTGCTGGAAGGAGCCGTTAGAAGATGGTGAACTGTGGCTATAAAGCAAGAGTGGTTATCCGAGTGACCGTAGCCTTTCTGTCAGCGCCAACCAGTCAGTCCATTCTCCTCTGACCTCTGACCTCTCTCATCAACACGGAGCTGCTGCTCACTGGATGCTTTTCTGAGTAAAAACTCATCAGTTTCAGAAACACTCAAACCAACAATCGTGTCACAGTCAGAGTCACTGAGATCACAGGAACTGAAGCTCCTCACCTGTATCTGCAGGAGTTTATGCAGTGCGCTGCTGCCACATGATTGGCTGATTGGATAAGTGCACAGATATATGCTATGTTGGACCTTTAATGTGTGATACAAATCTGATCCAATAAGAACAGTAGAAACAGGCTTCTTTCTGTACATTTTTAATTTGCTTGGCTGAACAACAGGAATATTGAAAAACATTTGAATACTAATACTAAGTATGAAAAGAGAAGAGACAGTAAAGGCTGATGAAAACAGATTTTTCTAATATGCTGTGAAATCAACACACCTGCCTTCTCTTCTTCTACTGTAGACAAAGCAAAGAAAGCAAAACTGCCACCTTAGGTGGGAAACAGCAAGATGTATGAGGGTCATTGTCCTTTTGAATATGTTGCACATTTAACTTTGCAAATGTTCAGAAGTCAGTTTAAGACTCGTAAAACAGCTTAATGGAGACAAAGCTCTATTCGCAATTCATGGTGTCTGTTTACCGCCTGCAGAACTATAAAGCCACTTTAGTATCTGCCCAACTATTTGTTACCGATGTTGAAATGGTAATTTATATGTGTTTATTCCAGGAAGAAGTATATCACCATGGTTGCAGTATTAAGCAGTCTTCCTCTCCTTTGTTTGATCTGGTGACGACCTGATTAGTGACTGGTCCTCCTCTGGTCTCTTTCTGCTTGTGTCCCCAGTGTGAGTGGAAATGGGGCACGGAGCCTGGGTGGGACGGCTGGGAGGAGAGACGGCAGCCAGGGTGGCGTGCTGGCTGGAGGAGCGCCAACTGCTTTCATCCAGGTAGGGGTCCATGCCAACTCTGCCTCCACCTCTCTCTCTCTCTCTCTCTCTCTCTCTCTCTCTCTCTCTCTCTCTCTGTCTGAACCAGTGGCCGTCATGCTCGCTGACATTCAAACTTTGTTACCTGCGTTACTCGATTCATCACTTTGTTTCCATTGCATCACCTGACCGGTGGGGGAAATGACGATCTGTTTTTGTCTTGCTAAACTTTTATTGTGGCAAATGGCTGTAACATACTGTATTTTTTTTATATCTTAAGGCGTTACACTATCAGAACACAAAGTCTTATCTACCTCCTTCACATCCCTGCTGTGATTACATTTTCAGGGATTAAATTTGGAGCAGAAGCATTTCCACATATACAAATACCAAAGAAGTGGGGTGGAACATTCAGAGAATGAACAACAATTAGAAATTAGATCTGTCCAAGGAAGCTATCCTGAGCCTGACTGATGAGAAGTAATGCACTGTCCCATATTAAGTCATTCTTTTAATTACAGATAAAGCGCTACGTGAGCTTTATACCTCTGAATTACTGTGTCCGCTGGCCACAGTGAGGTCACTGAGGTCTACTGATCAATGCCTTGGTTGTCCCGAGATCTTGTCCTAAAACCAAAAGTAACTGCACCTTTGCAGTTGTGGCTCCCACCCTCTGGAACCATCTTTCCTTACTTATGAAAAAATGCTGAGTAAACAGTTTAAAGAAGCTGTTAAAAAAAATCACCTGTCGCCCTCTGTTTTTATATTGTTATCTCCTATTTCCCGTAAGTGTTTGCTTTTCTTAAGTTAACTTACTTACTTACCTCTGCAGGCGGTCTGCACTTTTATGCAATTTGAAGTTTTTTGTGTTGATACCCCCGAATTTTCTCAGTAAAACATCCCTGTAACTGTTGACTTCTGCCTGTAAACATTTTTCTGCTGGAGTGAGAAGAACTGCTTTGACACAGTTTCTTAGTCAGCCATGGTTTGCAGTTTGTAAAAAAAAAAAAAGTGATTATTTACCCAGAATTCATGGCAAATTACTGACTTTAGAGGTATGCTCTAATTATTCTTCCTCATTTGGGGGGGAAACAATAAAACGCCACAGCTGATATCTGGTGAGGAGTGGGACAGACACAACCTGTATTAGAAAACCTGTATATCCACATTTAAAATCAGTGTTCACAGAGATTTTGAGGAAACAAATATAACACAAATAAAGGACCTTTAATGTGGACGTACCCTGAGCTGAGGGGTTCCATGTACTGTATAAGCTGAATTTTGTTTATTCATAATTTACTGGAATTTTCCCAATTATGAAGTTGATTATGACGTACTTTGAGCAGCATTTGCTTGTTTTCATGAATGCATTCAGTGCATAGTACTCTCACTTACTGCTAGCATCCACATGCTGTCTACCTTGTGTCCAGATAGCCAAAGGACACTGGCTCCGGGACAGATTGAGAACATCGGGTGTTTTAATTCAACCAATGTTAGCCTGTTAAACACGGCTGCTCAGGCCAAAGTGGCCCTCGGCTACACACTCTAATGTTTATATGCCTAAGTATGAGCCAAACACATCCCCTCAGCAGACAGGTCAAAAGCTATAAACTCAGAGTGGGCATGTGCCAGAGAAAAGCCCTCACACACTCACACACACAGTTGCTACAAGCCTGTGGCCAGATGGCGAGTATACAGTGGTCAGGAGCAGCCAAGTGGTGTCCAGTGAGGGATACCCTGGCCAACCAACGCCTCCAGGCAGGCTGGACTGACTCAACATGCCTGGTGTGTGTTTGTGTGTGTGTGTGTGTGTGTGTGTGTGTGTGTGTGTGTGTGTGTGTGGACAGAGTGTGAATGAGAAGCTAAACCTGTCATCTGTGGCTCTCCTTTGCTGTTGACTGGCCAGAGTAGGTGGTGAGAGGTGATGAGAGGTCTGGGTTGGATCATAGCCCGCCACTAACCATTCAGCATTAGTTTTTATCTGCACAGAGGTCATAGAAGCAGCCATTTTAGATCGGTGATGCTCTATTATAGATGTTTTGTTCTTGATTATATTGACAGGCAGCGTTTTTGACAGGCCCCTGGATACACCTACACACTGTAGCCGTGTACAATGACGGTAGCAAGGGAAAAGATGTGATTCATTTGGGTATGATTACTTTCTGTGTGTGTTTTTGTCTCATTATTTTGCATTTTTTTTATTGTAAGTTATATTTATGTTAATTGTAATTTATATTCTCATTGTTATATTTTCCTTTCTTCTATTATTTGATCTCTTTTAGCAGGTAACTTGCTAATGCCATGGTTTTATCATTTTAACCAGTCGAAGCGATGGTCAGTGCCGGATAGAAATCTTAGGCTGCAACCTTCAAGGTTTGTACATGGATCTCCACTAATGAAACGGGGTATGATATGATATGATATGATATGATAATGTGACAGGGTTTATTACAGCCATTACTGATTCTTTAAAATATGCCTGGATCTGCCCCTGGGCATGTCTATTTTTTCTTTTTACTGTAATCTTCCTTCTTATGTTTAAACACTTCACTATTTGTTTTATTTTGTTTATTTTGTTTTATTATTATATTTCATGCATCCATTATTTTTATTTATTTATTTCTTCTTCTTTTTTGTTTTTATTAATTCATTTTCACAATTAGTTTCTAGTGTGTGTTGCTCCCAGGTATTTTTTTAGTAGTTTTTCTTGCACTGATCACTAATGATTGAATGAGTCTCACATCAAGCCTCTTTTGTACAGTTGTGATCTGTCACTAATTAGTTGACAAACTGTTATTTTCACAAACGGTTTTTAAGCCTTTGTACCTGTTCACAGGCCTGAAAAAGCACTGAGTAAAACACTCTTTGATCATATCACCATAAGTACCTGTGATTTATTTTTTATGAATATATATCCATTCCCTGTGGACAGATATTGAAGCACACGCTCACACTGTAGCTGTTAGAGAAACAGAGCTGACCCCCCTCTGGGTGGTCAGTGCCTTCCTTTGGCATGTCCCTGCCTGGCACAACTCCAGAGTCCTTGAGGTAAGATGGCACAGACCAGCTGTGCAGTGGCCAGCGTCTCTATATGCTTTGCACACAGTACAAGTGCCACTCGGCTAAACACACACACACACACACACACACACAGAGGCTCAGGATAGCCAAAGCGGAATCTACCGCCAAGTCCACTTACAGGCCATGGGAGGATAAACTCGTGCTTTGGCCAAATACACACACACATGCAGCCAAAACCAACCTCGACCACTCTGTGGCCAAAGGCATTTGCAGCACAGTCCCTCTCAGCTGGGAATCCCAGTGTTTGGTTCTCCATCTCTCTGGGAAAATCCATCGGAGATGAAAGAGCGAGAGGGAGGGAGGGAG
>NW_019525348.1:1283039-1288317 GCF_002814215.2 Seriola lalandi dorsalis
GGGGGAGGGAGGGGAGGCGCTGCGGTAAGAAAAGCTGGTCAATCAAACATTACATAGTGTTAAACACTTCATTTTCAATCCCAGCCGATTCCATTCCCCGCCAGTGTAATTGCCGCTGTACTACCTGCCACCAGTGGTCCTTTATGAAATGACTTCTGAATTGAAGCACGGCTTGAGGAAGGGTCCCATTAAATAAGAGCTGGCTAATTACTTTGTCCTCCCTTTTGTCCTGTGCTATCCAGGCTCTCGCCGCCATTCATATATCTTACTGTAATGAGTAAAGCCAGAGCCTGGCACCTGTGCTCGGTAATTAAACATATAAATTCTCCCCACACAGAAATATGTGTACTCACCAGGATTGATTTATAAGGCTCTCTAAATTGCACAGTTGAGCTTATTTTCATTGGCTGTTTTTTTTCTGAGGAACTGGGAAGTGGAGAGTCGTTCATCAGCTCAACGGTGGAAAAGCTCGATCTTTTAAAACACTTGTCTTCTCAGAGTAAAGTTTCCCCTCTTTCCATTGTTACTGTTTGTGTTGTCGGTGAAGGTGGTGACGGGGGACTCCCAGGCAGGTCTTTTGGATCCTGGAATGAGCTGTTACACCTCCACAGCCAAGAACCCCCGATGAGAAATGTACTCATAAAAGTACACTATGATCAAGTAGGGATCCAAATGAAACAGGTCTATGACTCATTTATGGTTCCTTCTGCTCATAACTTACTCATACTGTACTCAAGGAAACAGTGAAAGCAACAGAGGGATCCATTTCGGTTTGGTCCAGTTTTCAGCTCATATTTTCAGTGTGAATATGCATGGCCAGTCTTATGGCACGTCATTGGTTTCATAACCAATCTCTGTATGAAGTATTACATTCTCATTTTACTTATCAATATGGATGAAGATACGTGTCTTTAAGTTGATCTGAACATTGTGTGTAGAATGGCTGATAAAGGATTTAGGTGGTGGATATCTCAGGTTTGACGGAAGCTTATTCATTTTGATTCTTTAATGATAATTTTACTCATTTTGCTCATCGATTTATACTGATAGGATATGATGCAAGATGCAACATGTTTGTTGTGTAATTGAGGTGATATCATACATCTTAGGTTTCAATGAATGCATGTTTTTGTGTCTGATTTAGGTCTAAATGTTTCAGCTCTAGCCTTTTCAAGAACACAATTCTGAGAATTTGTATATGGACAAAATAAAAATCTGGATCAGGCCTAGAACACACGGGCTATGCGACGAGTGCATAGCACCTGCAGAACATCCTGGTTTTAATTTTAACAGGTTGGAGCGGATACACTGCCTGCAGGACACACGCGTCTCACACTTCACAGCTGCGTCACATGATCTAGAGATTCTGCATCTCGCCTATTTTTTACGCACGTCTTGCTGCCAAACAAAGAAAAGACTTGTAGATGTCATATTGACATCAAAACAGCAACATCACACACAATTGACAATGTTTCATTTTATATTTTAATATAGACTGAATCTGAATATGACACAGACATGAAAAAAAATATAAATACATTTTTATGCCATTTTAGCAGCTGCATGTGGAGACAGTGGCATTTTCAAATCCAACATTTGAGTACCCTGCAAACTCTATGTCGAGAGACACAGCTGACGCGACGCAGGCAGTGTGTTCCCGGCATTACCCTTCTAAGATTTCTGGTATAACCATGATGTCCTTCAATCTACTGTAGATACAACTGCTCAGAGCTAACCTTACTATTTACCAGTGCTGTGCACAGATATAATGAGAGGCAGGGACTCAGTTCACCAAAATGGCACCCCAAAAAAAGACCAGTGTGTGAAAGTTCACCCTTGACCTTGAAAAGCGTTTCGTATTATGGTGACATCTTTGGATAAAGCTAGAAAGGAGAAAGAGTGGAAGACTACCAGGATGGAGTTGGGGTGCTGAGTAGTAGATGAGGCTGTACCTGTTGCGGCACACAGGGTATGAAGTGATTGAGATTCCACCCTCACGTGGTCGTTCCAAACCGCTACTCTTAGCTGCCCAACAGTATCCTAGCCTTCCTAACTGTAGAAGGCAGGATGAAATTATTCATACAGGACGCTGGGTCCTGGCTTGCCACACATGCATAGTCCAGCTCTAAGCAATGCACCCACCGATCATGACCATCCACTATTGGCATCTTTCTCCCCCTTATACCCCACTGTACATATATATGTGTGTTTGTTTCTATGTGAATGCTTGTGAAATCAAAACAAAAAGATGCAACCAGCAATATGTCCAACACGTCGAAACACAGAATCCCAGTAGACCGCGGAGAAGTGTCGGTCACTCGGCTTTTTCCCATTGGTTTTCCCTTTGGAATTGCCCATGGACGAAGTGCTGCTCACTCGCGTTCGTTGCTTAGGTTGGATTCTATGAGTGACTATGACTGTGGGCATTAGATGGCGCTGCTGCCAATACACACAGCCACGTTGGTGTAGCAATCAGCTGGTAATCATGATTTCACGTGAAACAGTGGCTAAGCAAGCAGACAAGCTGCCACGCTTCCATCAGCCTTTGTAGAAAGGACAATGCAGGAGACTGTCCGCCTGTAAAAAATTAGCCCACAGGTCGTCTGTGCTGCAGGTTGTTATGACCCATCATTACATTTTGTTGCTAGGCGACATCTAGTGGTTGTAGTAATGATGACAGGAGCAAAGGGTAAAGTGCGGTGACGTAGTATAAAGAGAGAAAAAAGTCCACGTCAGGAGGAGGTTGAGGTGGATGGATGAATATGACAGCGAAAGTAGAAGTTTTAAGTCTATTGTTTCTATTATCCATGACCGTTCGACAAAATTAACCATGTTATTATTGTAACCATGACAACAAAGATTGTTTAACATTGAGGAAGTACCTTTAACCCAAATCACCATCTTTGCCTAAACCCGACCAAGCCATGACTGAACAAAGGAAGGTACACCGCTGTTGGTTTACAGTCCGTGTGGTTATTAATGTAACCATTACAACCGAGGTCCGGTCCGCCTGCCTGTCGCTGGGACGATATATCACGAGACACTCCTATTGGTCGTATCAGAGGGTTGAAAAAAATGAGCTATGTTGTTGTTGAGGTTGCAATGCAGGATCCACAGAGAGGCCCATAGACTCACTAGGTACGTGGACAACACTGATGTCAAAACACACGCTAAACTTTTCAACACAACTGAAAAGTGAAGATACACACACGTCTGACTGCTTGACCGTGGTAATCAAGGAATCGCACGCACCGTGCTTATATAACCACATGCTGCTAATCAGTGTGTAGCCACCACAGGTGATGTGTGTTAAAGAGTATTCGTGTCAGCTGCCCCCGTGGGGGTCAGTCCCCTCACATATGGAATATGTCGGGTGGAGAGGGATACTCATGACTCAATAGAGAAGAAGCTTTCACACATTATGAACTATAGGAGCAGCAGCAGCAACAACTATTGTTCCCATGAAAATAATATTAATTTCTTTGTTTCAGATGGTCACTGCGGGGCAAAGGGTCAGTGGCTGTACTCACATCCCTCACGTCTTTTTCAAAGTATCTATTATATGCAGTGTATGCAGTCTGTGAAGCAGGGTATAAAATATGAGCCTCAATTTCTTTTATGGCTGATGGGATTCCATATTAGCTGACTGGAGAATGTTTTCCAGCTGGGAGTCTCAGTTTGAATGTGCTGTGTTAAAACCTAATGAATGTCATAATCAACTGGATATACTTTACATTTAGAATGGGATCTGCTGTTATAAACCCATCTACCTTTTAACCCTTTATTCGCTCTTCTTCACCCCTATTTCTTTTTTTTTTTTTTTTTTTTTTTTTTTTTTTTTCTTTTTTGCTCATTACTCATTTCTGAAGGTGACATTTCTTTATTTGGTTTGCATTATTTTCTCCTGTTCAGTCTCAATTTTTGGGTTTTGGCCGAGGCCTGAAGCTTTCATAGCATTCTTGACACTTTTGTTAATAAATCATTGGGAAGTTAATGAAAACGGCATTCAGGCATATCCAAAATGATTGTGTTCTTTGTCATGCTAATAAAGTGAAAGATGTTCGTCCAATGGGTGAATGCCTGCACATTACCAGCAACTTCTGATTATGTGTGTGCTTGTTGCACCTCCTTCCTTCTCCCTCACTCTCACCTTGTTTTCTCTCACCCTCTCCTTCTCACACACACATGTTTTAGCATATTTATCTCACTGGTTATCTACATGAATCCAATAGGTTCCCAGAGCAGACATTTGTGTCACTTTAAATTGCTTGTAGAAAAATACAAGGAGATGGTCGCCTTGACTTGTTGATGACCTCTACTTTTTCTCTCCCTCCCACTCCCCCCCCTCCTGTCTCCATTTACCACCTTTGTGTCGAGGTTTTACATACAGAGCAGAACTTAATTTACCTGAAAATAAATCTAATCAAATCCAAGTTTGGCAGCTCCTGCCAATGGCTTGTTGGACAGTGACATGACGCGGGACGTGGCTGAGTTCATCAGAATGACATTTTTAGAATATGATGAACATGATGAAAAAAAATGATTCAACCATTTCAAAGTTTTTAGCTCAAATTACTAAATAAATAAATAAAAACATCTTAGACTTGATTTTGTTTCTATTTCCAATAGTGTTGCAGGATCCTCACAGTGTTTTTTTTAAAATACCATTTTATCAAGCTTTTTTTTTTTCCCTTTTTTGATTCACACGGTTAAAAACTTTCCTTAAAGCTACAGATGAGTCCTAGAAATTGTATTGTCTTTATAAAAAAAAGTGTCAACATTTGTTTTAATCAAAAGACTATAATGTTGTTGTTGCTCATACTTTGCTTTGTTTGAAAATATCAACACATTAACTTCTATAATAAATGACACTGGGCTCAAGTAAAAATATGAGATTAAATGATGTGCAACCACAGGCTGATTTGCCGTGAGTAGAGAACAGTGTAAAATAATCATCTTCTTTCTTATTTTTCTGTTAAACTCTATTTATACCTTATAAATTTAACAAAACCACTTTAGGCACAAGTGACAGTATTTAGCAGAACATCTTATCATTGCTTAGATTGCACAGTTTTCTCAACAAGGTTTTCAAAGCAAAAATGATACAGTCCTAATTTTGGACTCAAAATGTCAAAAAAATATGCAGAAAGAAAATATCTACATCATGTTCAAGTTCATGCAGGACTTGAGAATGACTTTTGAAAAGTTTGTTTTATATATTGCAAATGCCGTATTATTGAAAACACGGATGATGCAATCCAGAGTGTAACTTTACACT
>NW_019525348.1:1288371-1291375 GCF_002814215.2 Seriola lalandi dorsalis
GTTTTCAAAGCAAAAATGATACAGTCCTAATTTTGGACTCAAAATGTCAAAAAAATATGCAGAAAGAAAATATCTACATCATGTTCAAGTTCATGCAGGACTTGAGAATGACTTTTGAAAATGTTTGTTTTATATATTGCAAATGCCGTATTATTGAAAACACGGATGATGCAATCCAGAGTGTAACTTTACACTACAGTGAATCTAACATTCAAGACAGAATGATGATGGTAACTTTCATTTTTCTGTCATGTGTCTAGAACAAAACTTCAAACATCAGATTTTTCACTAATTTCTTAGTTTAATAATAAAAATACATTTGAAAGTAAACAATAGGAAAGAAATTTTTGTTTTGAAATCATCAGAAGAGCTACATTTTGCATTCTACCAAAAATAATTTTAACCTGCATGTTCTGCTGTAAGGAAACAAGTGGGCATGTGATGAGTGAGAGTTTTACATATTGTATTATTGTACTCAAATTTGATCTAAATTGCATTTGTTTCTCACTGACATTAGTATAATTTTCCAGAAAATGACCAATGCATGCTGCTGAGAACTAGTTATTTTTGACAACATTTATTGATCATGGCTACGTTATTCAAAAAGTCTGAGAAGATGAACACAGTTCTGTGCTGCAGAAATATGTTTTTTATGTATTTCATTTTTTTTCTTTTGGATCCTCTCCTATATTTATCCCATGTCTACTCAACATTTTCTTTTGAACCTTTGACGTGGCTCTGATCCCCAGTTTAGGAGCCAGTGTTGTTTGAAATAAAAAGATTCACAAAACAAAAAAACCATAAAAGAAATAAGATTTTCTCTAAAAATAAAGCTAAATTTGAGACTAATTTTCTTTTTTTTTGCTCTTATGTATTCAAACCTAGCAGAGCTTTATTCATCTGTACAGATTTTTCTTACCAACTCATCCGGCTACATGTAAACCCTGTCTCATTTTCTGTCTCCATAGATTGCAACACCAGGTACATTGGTCTGATTTTTTCTTCTTTTTTTTTCCATAAAGCCTGAATGTGTAAAAGGGAATGGAATATTTGATGGGGATGGGCTCCCATAATCAAGCTCAAATCTCCATCATTATCCCGTATCAGCCGATCCCTTTAAAAAAAAAAAAAAAAAAGCATGAGCAGTTGCGGCTGTTTTACATGAATTTTGGGGCTTTGCAGTGCTACTGGGACACAAATACATTTTTCAGGTTGAGCCTCTCCTACAAATGCACTGTCTCTGTTTTATACACATACACACACACACACGCACATATAATGCCTGTAATGGCAAAATCACAAATGAGGGGTTGGGGGGGGGCTGAATAAGTGGATCCTGTGTGTGAGAGGTAGAAAGACAGAGAAATGTGCGTATTTAAATATAGATGCATGCAATTTCTGATGGCAAGTAGATTTTTTTTTGGCAACATCTCCCAGCAAAAGCATATTTTGGAATATTTGTTTCTATCAGGAATCCTAAAAAGAGACACTCTCTTGTCTATTCTAGGATGTGACCTCCATCTCATACCACTGTGAACTGACAGCGGTGTTGAAAAGACACGTGCATGGACTAAAAATAACATAACAAAAAGTTGTGGTGTCAAGAGGATGTAAAAAATGAATCAAATATTTCTTTTCTTTACACGGCTTTTTTTCTTCTTCTCTTTGTTGTCTTGTCCACGCTGCTGCTGGCGCCATGTTGTCATGCATGATAAAATTAGGATGAAAGACTGAGTTTTAGCTGTCGCACTGGCAAATTTGACAAACTCTGATTTTGAGTGTTGCGGCTGTGAATGCGTCGCAGTTCTGCATGTGAGAAAAATAATCTCAAGAGGGTCGGTTTGAGCAGCAGTGTTAACAGAGCCAGATGGAAGTCTTTTCTGAACATCCATGTTGCCTTGGATGTGTGTGTTTGTGAGTGAACGCGGACATGCTAGCTAAGGGGGACATATGTTTGTCTGGAGGTGGGGGCAGGCTTGTGTTTGTGTGTGTGTGAGTGTGTGTGATAGTGGCGTGGAGCAGGTAACTGCAGGCGAGGCCAGGGGGCTCGCAGACAACAACAATACTTCACTTAGGCCTAATTAGAAAGGTGTCAGGGTCAGAGTCTGAGCAATATGTTGCACATATGCCTCTGCGTTTACACAGAGTGGATTATGGGATATTTGACTTAAAAAAAAAATCCTCCTTTGAGTTACAGATATAAACAGACTGTGGAAATGTCTGGATTAGATTTTCAATATCATTATGTTGTATCTTTTTGTTGTATGTTGTATATTGGAATTTAAATACATATAAAATTATTGATAAAAAAGTTTTTTTTTCCTTTGGTGTAAAACAAAACAAAAAGTGTATTATTATTAATTAATATATACATTTTTTTCCAATACAAATAAATTATTTTAAATAATTTAAATTATAATAATAAGTGTCATTCTATCAATACTCTTAGAGCAACCTGTTTTATTGTGGTTTGTTTTAAGAGTTGTAGAGAATTTTTGAAACAGGTTGATTTGTATTGAGAACATGTTGAAGTGCTTTTACTTTCCTTTTTTTTCACCAAATGAAGAAAAATAGACATAAAATAATAAAAGTGTAAGTAAATAAAATATTCAGAAAATTAATCTATAGTAAAATAGCGCTCAAAAACAACATGGGTCAAACGTATTAGATTTTAAAGGTGGTCGCAATGTTGTGTCCATCTCCTCTATCAAAGACAAAAGGTTTATTTTAGGATTTTTCATACCTTCAGCAAAAAGACACTTCAAAGTTATTAAACACATTGATTTCACAGGCTGCACATGTGTCCTTTTGTTTGTAAAAGACTGCAACAAAATACAAAAAGAAAAAAAAAAAAAAGGAAGACAAGCATCAATGTGAACAGATCTCCTGTCCCGGGGCAGGATTTCCTGTGAGCACCTTGGACCACAATCTAAAAGTTGTGTTCCAAATGCGCACACCCCACCCCCCGTCCTCTCGACGACCGCCTCGATCACCTCTACCCTTC
>NW_019525348.1:1291395-1320949 GCF_002814215.2 Seriola lalandi dorsalis
TGAGGTCGGGGGAAGTGAGACGGAGGTTGGGGCTGCCCCTGAGCGCTGCGAGTCAGGCCAGTTTGCCAGTTTTCCTCAACTTTCCTCTCCCTGTGCTGCTTTAAGGTTTGAGCCGGGGTTACAGGGAGAAGCTGCTGAGGAGGCTACCACACACCTCCGAAAGGCATTTAAAAAAGACCCCCCCCCCCGCAAACAAACAAACACCTCCGTAGTAAGATGTGAGGGCAGGAAATGTGCTAGCCGGCCAACATTTAGCTTCCTGCCGCTGAGCCAGAGGTGGGAAAAGGTCTTGTTAAGTTTCACCAACTGACTACAAAGGACGTTGCCCCAGACCACTCAGGAGAGGTCAGGTAATTTTTTTTCATTTTTTGCTCTCTCTCCTACCTCCCTCCCGCCCTGTCTTCCCTCTCTTCTTCCACGCGGCAGAGGTTACAGCATGGAAAGGTGAGCCTGAGCTGATCCCGTGCTGGGGATGGCAGCCACTACCTCGAGCATCGAGCTAACACCAACATCCACAAGCTCCGGTGTGGCCAGGATGAAAGGCAGCTGGAGGATGGAGCGAACTGTACCGGGCTCCACAGTATTGATGTTGGGAGAAAATGAACCGACTCCTCCATTGATCCGCAGAGGGAAAACGTAGAAATAGAAATGGTAAATCTGGCTCTCTTGACTAACAGCTTAACGGCAGCCATCTTTTTCTCTCTCTCTCTCTCTCTCACTCTCTTTTTTCTGTTGCCATCTATGTAAACCAATATACATTGATGTTTTCTAGAGGGCAGTAAAACATTTGAAGGCTATATTGGCTTGTTTTGTTCTCCTCTAGATGAGGGATGCTGTGCCTTGGTGATCAATAGAGCAGCCCTGAGTTACTGTTCAAGATATTGTTATTAGGGACAGAAGAGCAGTCACACAGCTGTCATCTCATCACACGTCCCAGGAAAGGATGTTGACTCAGTCGAGCAGCAGTGCCTATGGAAACATATGGCGAGATGAGATATTTCAAACTTGCTCGATACCTCCACATGCGTATTATTGTGGAATTGAGGTGGTAAAACTCCAACCATTTGATGATCATCATGAGTGAAACAATGTCTGCGAATAAAAGTTAATTATGTTTTCAGAGACTGTGTGATTTCGTCCTCAAGAGATCCTCCATTTATAATGCTTTAACTTATGCTGTGGATTTCTGTCAGCCAAAGAAGTTAATAGGAGTTTAAAGGGGGTCGTCCTCCAACACCTCCGCGACACAAAGATTATGAGGTTTAAAAGCTTCAATTTTAAAGGGCCCATATTGTATAAAGTGAGATCTCATGTGTTGTTTGATTATAGATCAGGTCTAGGTTCTATATTAATACTGTGAAAGTATCAAAGCCTCAGTCCACAGAGAAACGCACACAGCCTGTATTCAGAAACTGAGCCTTAAAACCAGCCGTCAGGGCGCCTGTAACTTTGTGATGTCACAACAAAGCAGTCACAGCGCTCACTGTTCTCTGAGTGTTGGAATGACCTGGAATCTGCTATATTTTATTTTGATCACCTAGAAAACAGTCAGCCAATCCGAGTCTCCTCTTTTCTGACTGGTTCACCGACCTGTTGTTACTAGAGCTCCAGAGAGAAGCCTGAGAGAGGAGATGTAAAACTACATTGTTGGTTTTTTGGTTCTTAAAGCCACAAATATATCTTCTTATGGATCAACATTTCAAATAAAATACAGGAGAAGAGGAAAATATGGGACGTTTAAATTTTTAATCAATATGGAGCTGAACAGTTAAAGGTGCAGTGGCTGAGATTTCCCTGTGACCTTGCAGTGCAGAATGACCATAACAAATCTGCAGAGGTTCTGTCTGTGGAAGAGGATTCTTGATCGATACCAATTACTTGTCCAGGCTTTCTGAAAGTCCTTCTCCAGCTTGTACTTGGTTTATGAATAAAAGCTCCTCAGCAAGTTAAAAAAACAAAAAACAAACCCAAATCACATACAGCTACTCAGTGACAAGCACAGACATGAGCATTGATCAGTAAAAAAAAAAAATCTTTTAGAGTTTCAATCCAAAAACAGCAGATTTCCATCCACTATTTTTGTGTGAATATTAGGAGTTAAATAAATAAACATGTGGTTGTACTTATATTTTACAGTCGTGTCCATTAAACCGTCGCAGAAAATGCAGTAAGTTGACTTTAAATGATCATTTAAAAAAAGTGCCAGTCAAATCTCAAATGATAAAAAAACAAACAAAAAAAGGAAAACATGTAGAAAACATGATGGATATATATCATTCATGTTGTTTCATGTGAGGAAGATTCCTCAGGACTTTGCACTTTTTCGCATTTTGCTTTTATTGATACACTAACATCCTGTCATCACAACTTACACAACTGAATCGATGTAATCACAACTATAATGTTGTGAATGAGTGAAGGAGGAAGTCAGCGAGCGACTGATTTCAGGATGAAAGAGTCAGAGGCTGACAAAAATCATACTTTAAAGACTTGAAATATAACTTTGAATGTGTTTCTTTTATACTGTAATTCAGTTATAAATGTACTGTCTCTTTAGAATGACTTTAGGTTGATTTAAAGAAATGGCTGTTAAACTGTGTAAGGTGCTGCTGTAAGGTGGATGAAGGTTAGAAGTTTTTAGTACCAGCAGTTGGCTTGTCACACCGGAGAGGAGCTTGTCTATGAGTTCTTAAGATGTGTGTCTGTGTGTGTGTGTGAATACCAATGCATGTACATACACACTGCATCACTTGGATCCAATATGTCACAGACCGGAATGAGATGTACATCTGTGTGTATGTATAAAAAGGTTGCAGAGACAAAAGAGGGAAACGACCCGACCCGCCCTCTCCACGGAGCCGAGGAGCAGGATCGTTAAGAAGATAGAAAAAAAAAAAATTAGAAACAACATGACAGCTAAACAAAAAACAATCAACAGAGATTTGATTGACAGGACCTCTGGGTCCCGGAGCCCATGGGACCAGACCTCATTGTTGAAGCATCACAGGGTGCAAAGTCATAACTCACTATGATTAACACACACAACAATAATCAAACTTAATCCGATGTTATTAGTTATGCACAATATTTAAATAATCTTGACATAATAGTTAGATATACTTTATTCATTTGAGCGTAGCAACGCCTCACACCAAGATACAGAAAAAGATGCAGTTTATATGTATATAAATGAAAAATTACATATTTATCTTTGCTGTTTACATAATGTCTAAACCTTATGTAAGTTTAATTTGAATGGTTTAATCATTTTACACAGTTTCCTGGGCATCAGCATCATTTGTCAGTCCTACTTTTCCAGTTTATGTTACATTGATTATAAAAGACAATAACACTGATGAACGTTAACCTTTCATCAATGTTAAATTAACCTGATGAAAGTAAAGACCCCTGTTAAAAATAAGATGTTTTGTCACTGCAACCTTCCTGTGTCACCCGTCCGCCATAAAATCAATACTGTGAGCAAAGCATCAACTGACGTCAGTTCATGTTCATTTCATGAGTTAGCCAAACTGTAAAGTGAAACTGTGCTAAAGACGTTCTGTTCCTGAAAGAAACTCAACTCTGTATCATGATCTTTGATAGTTAAAGGTGGGGATCTGATTTAGTCGTTTTTGCTGTAATGTGTAGAAAAAAACATTAATGAATTAGCGGATGTTACATGCTGTTTTCAGCCCTGTTTCTTCTAGCTAGGCAACAATGACCACAAGCTAATGTTAGCAGATACTAAACCGTAGTCACAAGCTCTGATGTGACTTTACATTCATGCACATCACATTAATACTGAAGCCTCAGAGAACTCAGAGCTGACCAGCAGCTAATGTTAGCTGGCATAAGCTAATGTAGCATTAGCTCAGCATCCAAAGGTGATGTCAAAAATGTCAAACCTTTTAGATCTTACATATTTGTCAGATGTGATTTTCCAGGAGTTTGTTATCATTGTTCCACAAATGGAAAACAAGTCATAACTTTTACATTTGGTTTTTGAGAATAACTGTTAGAATACTGTTGCTATTGTCACTAAATATGAGATAATGGTGCTGGATTTTTAATTTCAACATTGGTGGTGGCACAGTTAAGGGTTGTACTTCCTCAATCATCCTATATATATTTAAAAAAAAAAAAAAAAGTATTTTATGTAAACTAGAGAATATTATTTTTTCATTTTAATATTATTTTGTAGTTCACAACAGGTAGGCCTATACTGTTTTCGTTGGTTTTTGTTTTCATTTACCTCCTGATATGGAGCAGTCATCAACCTAGTTCCTACATTAACTTATGATTAATTAACTTTTACTTTTATTTTTTACATATACAATAGGAGTCATCAAAGAAAAAAACCAAGACACAAGAGAATGAGGAGGTTTTGCTGTTGGAACTCAGGGTAAAAAACAGAGGTTTTCAGCTCGTCTGCACCACTGTGCTGTTTTTGGGTGAAAAAAGCTAAATTTCTTTTTTTCAGCTACAGCAAGCTGTGAGTGGAGTCTGAGCACCCTTAGTATTTTCACCTTGCACATCATGCTTTTAATTATGGGACACATTGAGCAGCGTGTCCAATGTAGAATGGCTCTGCTGGAATATTCATGTCCAAAGTTTGAGGAAAGTGGAAAGGGGAAGGAAGTGAGATGTAATTGTAATTAGTGAAGGACCTGGTGCTGCCAATTCTCAAAGGAGCATCTGAGTTACCTGCTGTGTGCGACTGAGTGTGCGGGTGTGTGTGTGATGCCCGTGCATCTGTTCTCCTGGCTTAGCGTACCTGGACACACCGGGGAGTGTGAGGAGCTCTCTTGGCTTAACTAGGAAACATACCTGTCTGTCTCCTCGCTCCGGGCTGAAGTGGCTAGTTAGCATATGCGGCACCATGCGTGCCTGTTTACCCTATACGGGTGTGTGTGGGCATGTGCGTCCGTGTGTGTGTGTGTATGTGTGTGTGTGTGTGTGGGTGCACGTGCATGGGCCTCATCTCAAGTCTCAACGGAGACTTGTTGTCTAAGATTAATGAAGGTCACTGGAATCCTCCAAAGTATTCCGATAATTAAGGCTTTGTTTATCAAAAACAAGTTATATTAAGAGCAAAAAGATTCATGGTAATTATTCATAATCTTAACAATTCAAGTGTAGCCACCTCATTTGTGCCTTTAATTCTTCTTGTTAATGTTTTGCATAAATCTGCATAATTACTTGAGATGCCTGTTGTATTTTTGACAGCTACTCAGTTCATGTGCACTAAAGGGTATCGAATGTGCTGCGTGCTGCATACTTAAAAAGAGCCTGTATGGCTGGAGCCGTAAAGCATATTTCAGCCATCACGCCGGCTGTGCGGGGCACCAAGGCACGCCGGGAACAGGGTGTTTTCTATCAGATGAAGTAAATGAATACTTCTGGCTTGTGGCGGTTAGAATAGAAGAGCAATGGTGAATAAATCCCCGCAGACAGAAGCCGTTGTTGAGTTATATTTTGTAGATCCACTCCATAATATGACATAATTTAGTGTGTGCTTGTGTGTGTGTTTGTGTGTGTGTGTGTGCGTGTGCACCCTGAGTCCGCGTGTATAGCTTGACATGTCTGTCTCCTGTATAATCACGGCATAACTCTGATGCAATAATAATATGTAAATGACCACTGCATGGAAATGCTCTCTCTTGGTTTACATAATCTTGTAATGACCTCTTGTAACACACTGTCTGTGATATTGGCCCTAATAGATTTTTCTTGCTCTAGTTTTTTTTTTTTTTTAACCCAACTTATTTTTTGCAGCGCCGACCCCTGGAATTACATAGAGAGTGAGGCTGGCCTATTAGCACCGTGACATGAGTGATTTAATTTACCCTCAGTCTCTCTCTCTCTCCCTCTCTGTTACTCTGTCTTCCCTCTTATTTAGCATGCGACAGGCGTGGACAGTAATTCCTGTGTGATTGGGCTGCGCTGGGTGATGATTTTAATAAACACACACACGCCGAGGGGGCCACAGGTCAACGGTATTTGGATTCATCAGCCACACAGGTAGGACAGAGCTGTGAATCATTCAAGATGCATGTTGGACACACACATGCACACACACTTTCAGCGGATGCACATGACTAACAACTGGTCAACATCCCCTGTGAAGAAAAACATCGACTTCAGCTCCTTGTTTTTTTTTTTTTTTGCTCTTTTCTCTGCATATTTGCATGTTAAGTGTAGGCTAAAGCATCTGTGCAATACTGTGTGTTTGTGTGTGTGCGTGCTATGGCTATCCACTGTGTCACACTTCTCTGCGTACCCAGCCCTCCATGCAGGCCTTGTGCTCCTGCTCACAGAAACATGTGGCTCTGATGTTAATTGAAATTTGTCTAATGAAGTAAAGTTAAGAAAGTGAGAGAGACTCGTAGGAGGAGAGGTTGGGAGACAAAGAGAGGGCAAGGAAGAGGAGGAAGTAAAAAAAAAAAAAGAAAGAAAAAAAAACGAAGCTGCAACTTTCTTTAATTATGTTTACCCAACAGGCTTTGCTTCCACATTCTAATAGCATAAACATCTGGCCGTGGCGCACCACTAGCATGGCGGCAGTAGTCAAGCAAATCTTGTGGAAAATAATGAAATTAGATCCCTGGTGCTGTGACAGTGGAAGGGCAGAAGACATCCGCTCCATGTTAATAAAATTGCCATGAATGAGTGAATACAATTAGGAAATTGTCAGTGGCGGCAGTGAACTTTTGTAACTCATCGATGTTTGCATCATTCGATTAAGGCAGCAATTTGGACTTGTTTATTTGCGGCTGTTGTGGCTTTTATTAATCGTGACCCGGCAGAGATTGGCCTGCGATTAAACCAGTCACATATGATGTGGCTGAGGGTGAGGGATGGATTGGTGGGCAGGCTGACGGAGGACATCTTTTTTTTTTCATTGTTGTTTATCTCTGTGGGTGTGGAGCTTAGTGTGTTTGGGTATGCATGGTGTTCAGCTTTTGAATTGAGGCAGTGAGGATGTCTGGTTTTAATTGTGGCTTTATTTTTTTTTCATGAAACCAATTCAGTTGATATATTTGGAGATCCACCTTAAATTTATTTTTTTTACAAATAAAACAAATGGGAAACCTTTTTCTGCACTCTTTTACTGTAACGCTGTGCTACTGAAACAAAACAAATGCAACTGTTGGAAAAGGATGCAAAAACATTAGCACATCATCTGGAAGAAATAAGGACAGAGAAAAACAGCATGGAATAAGACTGAAGTTTATTCCAAAACTGAAACCAATGCACTGTTTCCCACTGACTGGCTGCTTCCCTAGATCCTCCTTTCTTTTCCTTCCACTTGCACGTTACTTCCTGTTTGTTGACGTCCTAACCTGAGCCCTAACTCCCTGTTTGTAAAATACATTGGAAACACAGGGAAGAACCAAAGTTCAGGTCAGCCTCATTCAGGTTACAGGCTGTTAAAAAGGACTAACAGTCGCCTATGCTTACCTCAGTAGTGCTGGGATGTTTGAGTGTGTTATATACCGAGTGTGGACTTCTGTAAATGTATTGAGTATTTCGAGTATCTCAAGTTTTCCAGGACTTGGTGTTGCAAAGGCCACAGGACTGCAGGGCGTGCTTAACGGGACATGTTGGTATCGAGTGGAAGAAAGACAATATGCATCATTATTTTGATCATAAATGAAATTTAATTATGTCATATATCAAAATGACATCCTCAGGTTCCAACCCCTCTTTGGGTTTTGGGCTGTTAGTCAGAAAAAAACAAATCATTTGAGTAACTTACTCACACTCTGCCATCTCCCGCCTAAATTCTAGGAGGAAAAGGTAGATGTTGTTTCAGCTCGGTGTTTACTAACGTACTGTTTATGTTTCGTTTTTATTATATAACTTATTTCATGTATGAACTTGTTGTCTTTTAGCTTTTGGTCTTGGTGTTGTATTTATGTGCCTTGTGTTTCATGTTGTTAAGTGTGCGAAATATATACAGTATATATATATATATCCCACTGCTGCATACCCACTTCCCCAAATAAAGTGATTGATTGATTGATTGATAACTTGGGTTCTGGAGAACAGGGATTAACATTTTTAGACTAATTGTTTACTTGGAAAAAAAATAAAAAACTGATTCATAATGAAACCATTTACAATCTATAATCTATAAACAATGTAATATCTTGATACTGGATGCTGGCTTGAAAGAAGAAAAGGAAAAAATAAAAGGCTGATCTTCAAGGAAAGGAAAAGTCATCCCTCAGATGACGCCACCACTATGATAGAAACTACATGTGATTAAAGAAGTATATTCTAAAACTGGCTGTCTGGAATTAGCTCATTTCAACTTCTATATTTCTTTAGTCGTTATGAAGAAAAATACAATTTCATACTTGATCATTATCGATGACATTTCTTCGATGCATATCATTACATTAGCCCCTACCTTCTCTTTGATATCACAGGTTATACTATAATTACTCTATCTCTCTCTCTCTATATATATATATCATATATATAGAAATGTGTGTGTGTATATATATACAGACTGTGGTAGCTTTACAATAAACCCCTCCAAATGCTCTCAGTCTTTATCATCCTCTCTCCTCGCGTCCGACCGTTCCGAGTTCCCTTTGCAAATTTGAAGTAGCGCCTCCCTACCCTCCTTGCTCTGCGCTTTCTAGAGAGAGGTCTGTGTTTACTTTACAGCCTCACGCAGGCAAGGGAAGGGATTACATTT
The DNA here is from genome assembly GCF_002814215.2 of Seriola lalandi dorsalis. NCBI lineage: Eukaryota > Metazoa > Chordata > Actinopteri > Carangiformes > Carangidae > Seriola > Seriola lalandi. Next base: position 1,300,106 of record NW_019525348.1, read on the forward strand.
GTGGAAATGAGTTGTCATTTCAGGAGGTAATAATGGATTTGGGCCTGAGAGCTCGACAAACATAACACGGGGAGAGCGGAGAGGTTGAAACATGGGAGTCGAGGTACAGAATGTGTGTGTACTTTGTGGATTTGTGCGCACACGGGGAAGAATGGGGGCCCGCACACACACACACACACACACACATGCAGTCACACACACACACACACACACACACTCAAAAAGCACACACACGCTTACACTATTTGGCTGGACATCTGTACAAATGAGTACGGGTGGATTCTACCGGGGTGCCTCTTTGGGGGGTGGATATCCCGCCACAAGATTCCTCCAATCTTCAAAGCTCTAGTCCGGTTGGAAGTAATGATTTCCATCCCTGTTGCCAGACTGGGTTTGTCTTGTCATCACCGCTGTATTTACTGACAACCATGTTTTATCTTTTGTCTTGGCCGCCCTCAGAATTGCCTCCCCAGTATTTTACACTGACTTGAAATGTCTCTTTTGTCTTTGGCTGGAGTTTTGGAAGTTCCATTCTCGCTTGCCAAAGAAAACAGGCCCTCTTCATCTTACCCTCCTGTCTGTAACCGTGACCTTTGGACTGCACAGTAGTATGCCAGTCACATTACGTCCGTCATCATCATCATCATCATCATCATCATCCTCACACAGGCCCTTTTATTCCATCCCACATCCCATATGCAGCCATGCATAATGTGACCGTCTGCTGCGACGTCTTCAGCCAAAAACAAAAGTGGGTCCATAAATTATTCTTTACACTGACCTTAAATAACTAAAAAAACCACGTCATCATCAGTAAGTGTTTGAAGGACTGAAGTCGAGGTTTTCCCAGATACATGCAGTTCCTAATAAACGAGACCTGACCTGGGACCCGAGTCAAGCTGGGTCCAAATTATATACGCTCTAATTCCAAGTGGATCCAAGCATCACTGCTGATCATGTGGTGCATCAAAGGCACTGCAGGAGACAAATGTGGGTTTTAAGATGGAGCATGTGCATGGAAAAATATACTGGTCTGTTTGACCAAGGTAGCTTATTAATTAGCGGTGAATTATGCGGCTACCAGTTTGTTCTCTTTCTTCTTGGGTCTGTGTTGGTCGCCACATTTTGGATCAGGTCTAATTATCCTCAGTCTGTTTGGATTCAGATTCTCCTTGGGTCCCTTTGGAAAGGGTCGCTTTTTTGAAAATGAATTTATGCATTTTTTATGTTTTCCTATTTCATGAGTTTGGTTATTGTTATATAAATAACTTGATTACGCTGACGTCACGGATCCTTTTGAAAGTAATCTAACTACTGTTTCTACGGTGGCAAGTTTATCAGTCAACTATGATCACATGATCAAACGTGACTTTATGAACAGTTTCATCATGTTGAGGCGCAGAATCAGATAAACAACCAGCTCAATAATATTAGACTTTACCACGGAGAAGCAGGTTGTAATTAGCGTAGCATTAAGCGGCAGATGAATGAACACAAGTAGTTTGTGTTCTGAATGATTTCATTTATTGACTTGTGTCGAGCAAATGAAGCCACATTGGAAACAGCCATTCAGAGGAGAAGCTGCAGTGCAGGCAGAAGTAAAGCTAAGCTAACAGGCCTGACTATGAAAACGTAGCTAAGCTAACAGGCTACACTATGAAAACGTAGCTCAGCTAACAGGCTACAGTGAAAACATAGCTAAGCTAGCTTTCATTTCCAGCAGCACAAGCTGTCTGACTTTGTCATGTTTCTGTGTAAAAGCATCACAGATAAAGAAACTGTCAGAAGAGTGAATGATGAATGAAACGACGTTTTCTATCTTCTCATCTTTACTAATGAACCATTTAATCCACTGAGCAGCTCAGAGGCTACCGGCAGCTACCGGACACTTTTAAGGTGGAATGTTTTCTTGCGTGTTACTCAATGCATGATTGACGTTTGGAAATAAATCAATACACCTTAAATGTCAATATGACAACTTTCAACATTTCATTTTTTTTTTTTTTAGCTCTATTGCAGGACATACTCTTTAATGATAATTGGATCTTCACACGCTTAAAAATGTATATAAATTTCAACGTGAAAAAAGTGGCGGAGCGTCACCTGTGATGGTGATGGAAGATTAGCAGCGAGCTCTTAAAAAATGACAACAACAATAAGGTTTGAAGAGCCACTTTTTCTTCCAAGATCTCAATGATAACAATATTCTAACCTACTTGGATGTCACCATGCTTAGTTAAGGTCATGTTGCACAAATTCTGGAAAAACTTTGTAGTTCTCCAGGTAAACACAAAGTATGTGCACAAGCCTGTGCACAATGTTGCTTAAACAAGAGCGTGAGTATTTTTAATTCACTCAAGTGGTTTAACTTAGACTGTGAAACGTGTCAAAAACTATATGTTAAGTCGTAATTCAGCCATCACTGATAGGCCATACCCACCAATAGGAGTCCCAGGCTGATTTTTCTTTCTAACAGGCTTTACATGTACTTCATACTGAATGATGGAACCATATGTTCCAGCTCTTGAGAGTGTATGTGCCTTGATGTGTGTGAAAAAGATAATTGCAAGGTATGAAGAGCTGGTGGGGCAAAGGGGTTGTTTTACAATATGGCCATCTTTGTTAAGTAAGCTCCACATACTGGCAAAGACATTTTGTCACATACATGTGTGAAGCTGTGGAATCACAGGTAATCTGCTATTAATGATACATGAGATATGAAAGAGTTAATGCACATTCCATAGAAAATATCTTTAGCCCGAGTCTCTTCTGTGGTGATTTTCTACAGATTGGGTTTTGGGGCAGTTGCATATGTAGTTGTGTGCGTGCAAAAGATTGTGTGCCCCCCTGTGTGTGTGTGTGTGTGTGTGTGTGCATGCGTGTGTGTGTGTGCAAGCATTTGCATCTGTGTAGAGACCGACTTTGTGTACAAGTATCTAGTTGTGCATTTTTGTGTGTGTTTGCATGCTTGCACACATACACATGTATATCTGTTTATGTGTGTGTGTGTGTGTGTGTGTGTCGTGAGACAGATGGGTAATAGCCCCTGTGCTGAAAGCGGGGCCCTGTGTAACGTGCAGTCCTGATTGCAGACCTGATTACCTGCCATATGCTAGCTGAAGGGTTGAGGGCTGGACCAAATGAGAACAGTATGCAAACGTTAAAGCAGCGTTATTATAGCGCAGTCATTATGCCCCCGCTCTGGCAAATGAAAACGAGCGTGGCAGGGAGGAAAAATAATGAAGTCGTAAAAAAACGGACGGGTCACGGTGCGTGGTCGCTGCTGCTGCCACCTCCCAGCTGTAATCCCATTGGCTAGAGGGGAAGGGGAAGGGTCTCCTGCTAAGATGAGGGTAAACCGTTGGTTAGACCACAGGGTGGCCCTGTTCCATTGAAAAGCCTCACAGAGAGGAAAGATAGCAGTTAAAGATCAAACTGTATCTTTTTCCTGGGAACATCACCTTTAGTTGGGGAATGAGTATGAAACACAAGCATGTATGTGTGTGTGTGTGTGTGTGTGTGTGTGTGTGTGTGTGTGTGTGTGATGTGATTATGTTCCTATTAGCCTTTGCATTCTCCATTATGCAGGGAGCGTACAGGGCTAAACTGACCTTGTAAGATGATCATTGACTCTCCTTGGAAAACACTTGTTATCCCAGGATTAACACACACACCAATTACTACCTGCTCGCCACATGAGCTCAGAAAATAAAACATTTCCTATCTGTGTCTATTACAAAGGGGGAACTCCCACCCCCCTTAAGAACATGGGTGCATGTAAATACATGTAGTTTTCTGGAGCATCTACACTTACTTGTTTTTTGGACTATGAATGTGCAATTTAAAAGCAGAATATATCAGTGGCAGATATCTGATTTGGATGGATTACTAACCAGGCAGTGTATACCAATGATAAAACATCACGGTGCAGCAGATGTAAAGGTGTTTTAAGAATCATGTGCATTAATGTTTTATGGGTTGAATTCCCAGAGGTTTTACATGAATGATGTAAAATGATGTGTTACCACTTAAAGTAATTGGGGGTGTGGGGTCTCCTTCAAAAACATGATGCATCACAGCCCTGATATTAACCGTTAATAGAGGAAATAGTGGGTATCACTTTTTTTTAACTGATTGATGTCTCATTTTAGTGAATGTGAATGAAAGCACCGGGATTTTGAGCGGGTTAAGTTGGAAGGTTAAGGATTGTTTTTCCAGTTCGGACCACAGCTAGCTCTTTCTTGAAGTGAAAAGAGCACGTGCCATGAAGGCGTAATCCTGCAGTAGGTTGGAGTCCGATCCATGGCCCTTTGCTCCATATAATGCCCTCTCTCTCTCTCTCTCTCACTCTCTCTCTCTGACTTTCCTATCTCTCTCTCTCTGTTGCTATCAGTTAAGGCAAAAAGCAACTTGATGAACACAAGTGATGAACCTGCCTCTATTGTAGTACATCCATGCGCATTTGTACAATTCTTTTCACTTCAAAAGTGACGAGGCATCGAACAAGTGCATCCCAGCCGGGTCCATCACTTTTTAGTGTCCCCCGGAAACACTTGTGTTGTGAGTATTTGCAGCTCATGTGTCGTCAAACTGATGAAGATGTTTTCTGAAGCTGTTTGTGTTTTGTCGGTTTACATGTGTTTTCTTCTCTCAGGGTCACTGTGAACTGTTCAAGATTAGATTACACACATCTTTCTTTAAAACATAGTCTAAAAGGTCGAATAAGAAACAATAGAAATAGAATGACAATAGAAATGACACCAGCGTTTGTCGAATTTATTTTGATATGGCTGCATATGGTTATGCTCTAATCTGGTTGCTTATGGAATACCTGGCTCCATATGAACCAGGTACTATCTATGTCGTCCAAAACATCTCTGTCGCCCATGTGCTGCGTTGGGTGAAAAAACTCATTCTCATTTAAGAAGCTGAGGCTCCCACCTTACTACAAACCTGTTAGCAGTGTATGTAAGAAGTGACTCTTGTTGCCAGGGGCTCCCCATCTCTTTTCCCATTTCCATCCATCAGGAGAAAACTTTTGCATAATCCTGAAGCCCATTGTGGCCTACTTAGTGGGAAGGGAACATGCCTTTCTGACTGGTCGTGCCTTTGTATGTGGGTCAGCTTCATTCAAATTCTCTTTCATTCCAGCTCTTCTTCCGACACTGTGGCCCATCATTAGCTGTAATATAGGTCACCCCAGGCTTTGTGAGGCTCCAGCCCCATTTGCATTCTTGATTCAGATGTAGCAGTCGCAGAGTGACTGTAGGTAAGGAGGTGGGAAGCTAGGTAAAGGAGAAGCTTTTATCACTTTTGATGAAAGGATGGGGTCAGTTTGAATACATGCTTAAAAGGATCAGGGTGTTTTCCCAGTGGTGGGAAGATGAAACTCTTAAAGATGCAGGTTGAAATGTACAGTAGGTACCCTGTCTCTCCTTTTTTCTTCATGCTGGGAAGAAGAGAAAGATGAGGGAACTGATTTAATCCAATGCATTCAGACTCACTGTTATGTTGCATATTTCAAAACATAATCACACAAAGTAAAAAAAAAAATCATTAGATCATTTATCGAAATCAAAAATACCAAAAATAAGAAGGAAACAAGACCTGTAGTCGAGCAGCCCGATGTGCTTGCAATTCATTAAGTCACGCTACTCCTGCATTCAATTCATGTCAATAACCTCTATTATTAGAGTTTTTAATGGAGACATGTAAGTGTGTACTTGTGCCACACACTCCCCCACATGCAAACACGGGTGCGTTCGCAGGATAAAAGGTTTCCTGTGAAAATTAAGTAGAGGGATGCGACAATGACCCGAGAACAAATGAAGCCACTCTGGTGTTCTGCCGCTTTGTGCTGGAACTGTACAATGTGAACGACAGAGGTGAAGTGCTGGTTATTGTTTGCTCAATGTGAACGATGTGTTCGGTCATGATGTGTTATCTGTGACTTCTGATGTTGCTGCAAAGTTCTGGAACTCAACACTATATACAAAAATAGTTATTTCTTTTTCGTATGTCAAAGGCATTGTGTAGAAGTGTAATGCTACTTTTTTGTCCCTATGATTACCCATCTACTGTATCTAGCTTCTCATGCTGCCTACTGCATCGGGAGCTCTGGCTGTGTGCAGCTCCAGGAGCCAAGTGCAGACGCAACGTCTAGTGCAGGTTTACATCAAGAGCAAGTGGCATGCAGTGTGCTGTGCAGTCCTGTTTGTGGGGTTAAAATACATTAAAGGTCCCGTATTTTACATTTTTCCAGTGTTTTACTTGAAGTGTTGATCCTTAAGAAGATAAATTTGTGGTTTGAAGAACCAAAAACCATCTCAATGTAGTTTTACATCTCCTCTCTCAGGTAACAACAGGTCGGAGAGCCAATCAGGTAAACACTCAGAGAAACCAAATCCTGCAGGATTGGATAGTGGGTTTGGGTGGGCTGGGCTTGGGGCATGGCTGAGGGGCATGACTAGGGTTGCCACCCGTCCTGTATAATGCGAAATCATCCCATATTTCAAAATAAAATTCTGTGTGCCGGATTTGCCCCGGATTTTTGTACACGTCATTTCATTTATAAACCGCGTCCTCGGTTTGCTGTGAATAACGTACTGTCAAGTAAAACCAAACCAGTTATAGTTTACAAGTGGATTGGAGAAGTTTATCAATGAGCAGGAGACTGCTGTGAGAAAATACATGTCACATGACATCAGCGTCAGCGGTTGCCTTCTTAAGGTAAAGATAGCAGTACCCTCGGTTACTGTTGTTATTGTATATCCACAATAGATATCATTGTATTCCATCCATTCACTTAGATTTTGGGCAGAAGGTTAACATAGTTGTTTATTTATTTTACGTCCTTTAATTCTTCACATTGAAGGTGGCCACCCTAGCAGTGACTGCTTTGTTGTGACATCACAAAGTTCCAGAAGTCCTGACGGCTGGTTTTAAGGCTCAGTTTCTGAATACAGGCTGTGTGCATTTCTCTGTGGACTGAGGCTTTAATACTTTCACAGTATTAATATAGAACCTAGAGCTGATCTATAATCAAACAACACATGGACATCTACCTTTGTGCTATATGAACCTTGCATGTTGTGACTTCAAATCACAGCCCGAAAGTCCTCGGCAGCTCGGCAGCTCCGGCCTCTGTGTTTAGTATGCAAAGGCAACAGAGTCTATTGACAGTTTTTTTTCTCCTTGGCAAATTACATGTTTCAACCTTAATTGTTATTGGAGATGTTATCATGAAGCGGATGCAGCCCTCGCTTCTGAATCAGGTGGTATGAAGGTGGCAGAGGAGGAGAGTTATGCAAAATATGGCCTATGTATAATTAATGCCCCCCACCCCCAGCCTCCTCGCAAACACACACACACGTGCACACACACACAGACACACACACACACACACACACACACACACACACACACACACACACAACCCCTCTATCCTCTTTAGGATGGACAGCTGGTGCCAAAGTGTCTTTTGACCTCTAAGGGCTGCATTGTTAAACTGAAATACTGAAAGTGAGGGGGGAATGGAAATTTGGTAAGGAGAAGACACATACACACACACACACACACACACACACACACACACACACACACACACAGAGAGAACTAAAAGGACACCAATATAACAAGGAGGCAACGTACACGCATGCAAATTTTAAACTGCAACTTCAGACAGTTTGGATGGTCTGAAATGGATGCTGGGTAATGTAAAGAGAGAGCTGCAAACACACACACTGACATGAACACGTTTGGGCGAAATGAGCCATTATGGATAAAAAATATGGCAACCATGTAAATCATGTGGTTTTTTCTTGAGTTGCTGCTGTTTAACAAAGCCACAGTAATGTTACCTTGTTCGCAGTGAGCTAATTTAAACTTAGCTAATGTTTTCTATATAAAATTCAGTCACAGTGCGTCATGACTCGTCATCTCACCAGATAAACAGGAAATGGACCACATTAGCTCCTTTGATCAAATCTTCCTGTACCTTGACTACTACATTTGTGCAGTGCAGTGCGTTCTGTATGTGCTGTGAGTGTTATTATATGACACAACACCACAATGTGGTCCATGTGTTCTGCTCTAAAAAGATGGAGTTTCACTCCCAGGTTCAAGTGTGTCAGAGAGGAGAGAAAGTGACACAAAGAGACATAAGGCTAAGTAGTGACCATTTTAATACAGGTCAGCAGAAGAAAATACACTATTAGGGCTACAACCCATGATTGTTTCTTTCCATATATTGATGAGTTCTTTGTTCTATAAAATGATCAATAATACTGAATAAATGCCTCCTACAGTTTACAAGTCCAAAGTGACGTCTTTTTTACTTGTTTATTACAGTTTTTTTTGACCAACAGTCCAGAACCTGAAGACATTCACTCTGCGATAGCACAAACAAAAGAAAACCAGCAAATGTTTTGCATTTTTGCTTGATTACCAAAATTGTTGGTATTAATTTTCAGTGTGTGTGTGTGTGTGTGTGTGAATGAGAGGCAAACTGTAAAGCACTTTGAATAAAAGCGCTAATAAAAGCAATAAAAGTGTGCACTTGAATGTAATGCAGTTGTGCTCTAGGTCAATAAAATCTTACTTTTGTTCTCATTTTGCGGATTTCCTTTACAACCGCCGACCTCTAAACCAGCCTCCTGTACAAGTAAAGACACGGACAGACAGAGACAGACAGTGACATCACATTCTGCTCATCTCTCTCTATCCTTGTGAGGCCGTCCGTCGGTAACAGCAGCACCAGAACACACTCCGCACACTTATACACACACACACAGCTGACTTTTGCATGCCCTCGTCAGTTTACTTACTGTACTCCCTATCTCCTCATTAATTGATCTAAACAGACTCCGATTATCTCGGCTCTTATGCAAAAAAGCCAGAGTCACTGCCTTCTCTTTAAAGATAGCAGAAGGCGAGACAGACAGAACTTTGGCTGAAACTCCTCCTGTGCCTTAATTCCTGACGGGAAACACGTTAATATCCCACCACCCCCAACACACACACACACACACAAAAACACACACACCCCGCCCCCTCCCTCTTATCTCCACCCTGAGCCTCTTTTGATGTCCCAACTCTAATCAACTCATCCGGGCTGTCGGATGTGTGGCTGACACGGGACAATCGTCGGAATCTAAATCGTTACATCTCGCCTGACATTACGGTGGCATTTTTGTTGTGGCAGAGGTAAGGGGAGTGAGGATTGGTTCATGGGGACCATAATTCTTTCCATTGGAAGGAGTGTTGCGTGTGTGTGTGTGTGTGTGTAAGGTGGGTGGGTGGAGGGGGGGCATATTCATATTAATGTGGAATTAGGCCCGTGCAGGAAATCCAGTGTTGGCGAGGAGAGCGCTGGAGTCCACATGCGTCCTTATCAGGGACAGCGTAGGCCCTATTCATACTGACTGCTATCGGCATAATTCTTTTTGACATTTTAGATAAGCATCTTAACGGAAAGCTCCCAACTAGGCAGACGGGGGAGTTGTCAAATAATGAAGGAATCCTACATGTTTACTACTAAAATATCAGCCTTTTAAATGGGTGTCTGGATTTGACTGTTATCGGGCAATCTATGAACCCTCGTCCTACCGCTTCCTGTATCTCTGTGAGGGACAGGGGTTAGGAGTGTGTGTGTGTGTGTGTTATGTGTGTGTGTGTGTGCTTTTCTGCTGATGATTTACATCACCACATTCAGACTCCACGGGGTCTGTGTGTCTCCACTGTATCAAAACATGCCGTAACACCATACATTAATCCTATCCGCTTCCTAATCTGCTAATATTTCCTGGAGAATTATCTGAGAACACTGTTTCATATGCAAATATGTTTGGAAATGGGGTAAACACAGCGCTGACTGTCCGGCAGTAAAACATCTACGGTGCCCGCTGTTGGTTGGACAGATTAAGCATCTGCTGCAGTGGCTGTTTGTGTTAGGTTGTGGCTGGGAGTAAACACAAACAAATTATCCTTGGATTATGGATCAACCTCTAATCACCGGTCAGCAAGGACAAAGGCCTCATACTTTGAATTAGCTGTAGTTGAAGAAGTTCAGCAGAAGCTTATATAAATTTCTAATTATGCATGTCTACAGAATATAAACAACTAATTTATATTCGTTAAAATTCTATGTCACACTTTGAGGATGTGATCACGTGGTGAGTCATTATCATCACAGGAGAAAAGTGTTTTTTGACATAAGATGCAGGATGTGAACTGTAGAAAAACTAAATGTATTTCTTCTCTTTTTGACAGTGGCTGTTATTTGGTGGCAGATCATGCTTCAGCTGTTCTCTCTCCCTTTTTTTTGTAATACTTTTTGTTTTTGTAGGCTTCTTTCCTTTAGTCACATTGAGAGAGAGAGAGAGAGACAGTAAAGTTGTGGAGAGAGAGAGAGAAATGGGATGACATGGAGCAAAGGCCCACGAGCGGTGGTAAGGACTGAGCCTAAATGGTACACGCTCTATCAGCTGAGCCACCAGGGCGCCTCCATTTTTGCAATACTCACTTTAAACGCACAGTGTGTAACATCTCTCCATCAAAACAATAACAGAAGATGGCGTTGGGTGAAGTTGTGAAATTATTGTGAAATAGCGTGGGATTATGGGAGTTGTTGTCTTCAGAGACGTCACAGAAGAGTTGGAGCTGAGATTGATGCTAACATTTATTTGGATTGTTTCTCTGATAACTTATGAACCAGACGTTCAGCAGGTTTTTACCAGCAGCTGAATTATCCACAGAGGTGTCCTCCTCTCCATAACAAACACACCAGGGGATTCAAACCAGTGGAAACCCTGAATAAAGCCGTTTCAAATTAAAAATCAAATTCACCGATGCTCTTCAGTGACACAGGACAGGACGTCGCCAACGGCTGGGAGCTGAGCTGTCTAACATTTCCTCAGCTTGTTTCTCTGATAACTTCAGATCCAGACGTCCGATGACTAAAATCCTTCATCTGGTTCAGATATAGAGCTGAAAACCACCAAGATGTAAAAAGTGTATTTGGCTTAAAACTGGACAAAAGTCAGTGCTGATGCTTCTGGCAGGCAACCACATACACATAGAGGATATGACATGTACCATGATTTGAACATGATTAAAATCATGTATTTCTCTGGTTTGAGAATTGATGGAAACATTTGGGATAATGTAAGAACACAACTCAACAACATATAGAACATAGGTCTAGATGTTTTTAGACATTTTAATAAAGGAAAGTTACAGATTAGACCTCAACTTAGAAACATGTTACAGAATTCCTCCTGTATGAAAATAAACAAATGAAAGTGAAATTCCACCGGTTTATGTAAGTGTGTGTGTTCTGGGGAAAAGGGGGATGTGCTGTTATCAACACTTTCCACTCACTAAGCACTTTATTAGGAACGCCTGTACACATTCTTATCCAATTAGTCAATCATGTGGTAGCATGACTTTACCACTGTGGGGAGCAGAAAAGCTACAGAATAAATAACATGGTGAACCTTGAGGTGGATGAGCTTCAACAGAAGACGACCACGTCAGGTTCCACTTCCTGTCACCAAGAAGAGAAAAATGTAGCCTGGTCCGATGAATCTGGATTTCTGCTGAGGCAGCACATGATAGGGTCAGAATTTGGCATCAACATCATGAAACCATGAACAAAACCAGCTTTGTGTCAATTGTATATGATGGGACATCATAAGGGACCTGGATAATGGATAGAGGGGCACTGACCCAAAAAAGGTTTCCACTTTCAGTTTCTTGTGGCAACATACTTGACTTATTAAGATTGTGTTGATTCTTATCAAGGCTATTTCAAAAAATGTGATGCATAAGAAATGTTTAACATGTCCAATATCTTTGGAATGAGTAGTCAAAAAACAACCTCTCACAGACACTTAAAACTCGACAGAGGAAAAAAGCTCACAATATGAACCACAGACCCAACGATGAAAAATTAAAAGCAATAAAATAAAATAGAAAGCAGTCAGAATGACACTCTCATGAGACATCAAGAGTGATTTTTATTCTCTGAAGAACATAAACATGTTTTATATGAAGCAAAGAAAAACCGAGCTTTATCAGGCTAAAGTGTATTTATTCTGGTCAAGCAGAAAGAGGGATAAAGAAGAGTCCCTGAGAAAGAATGCCACTAATAGGACAGAAATAATCAACAGCAGCGCCTGCAGAAAGCCGCCACACATGCATGTTCATATGTTAGAGGGCTGTGGCCAGTCAGCCACATAATAGAACAATCACTGTGTCACTCATCCTCTGCTATTCCTGTGGCTGTTACTCCATTTAAAAATTACAAAAAAAACCCTGTGTCTCATCCGCCTTTGTCCTTTTTCTCCTCCTGTCATTTTCATCTTCCTCCTCTCTTCTGCTCTTTGTTTCCTCTTTCCCTCTCTCAGATCTGTCCTTGGTCACCGTCTCCCATTATTCCTTCATCATGATGCATTGTACGTCTTTGGCAACCAACTATTTTAATGCATCTCCCTCACTCCCAAGCACCTTTTGTCCTAAGAACACCTAGACAAAATGAATGTTAGGATAAATCTCATGGCAGTGATGAAACACATCAGCTACTGAGTATTATGAACAGGTTTTTTGGGCTGTGAGGGCGGGGAACTTAACATGCATGTAAAGAATCATGAGGTTCGGGTTTTAAAAAAGAAAATAAAAAGGAAAATTAGTAAACTGTACTTATTGCAACTGACTGGTGCTTTGTGGACAGAAAGAGCACTGGACTGGCTGCTACTTAAATATGCACAGAGACATTATATTGTGAAAGAAAAAAAATAGGATTGTATACAATGCAAACACCTAAAAACATATATTCATACACATTTTTTTGATTCAGCCTTTTTTGATTTCTGAGATCAAACATACATGTGAGTTTTAGTCATTTAGTCGACTTCATCCTTCTTAATACAGATGATGAAAACTGCACATTTCAGTCTCATCTTATTTAAAAAAAAAAAAAAGAAAAACAATAAGAGTTAATTGATGAAAAAACTGCACATTTTAATATTATTTTACCAAGTGGCAACCTCTGGGGCTGAAAAATTAAGATAACACTGAAGTGCCAAAACCTGCAGTTCCTCTAATGACCACTAAAGTTTGGCTCCTACAGTGAGTCAATCTCCATAGACTCCCATGTTAAAATGTCCAACTTTACAGCAGAAATAAACATGTTTACAGCCTGGTACAAGAACTGTTTTGGTCCCTATGGGGACTAATTTACCCCTTCGTAGCAACTTTACGATGTGGGAATTTTTATATATAGGTCATAGTTCATTAAAGTCATGCATAATTGATGGTATGGCCTCCCATAGCTGGGAGTTAGAAGCAGAGTCAGACACTGCCAAGATGGTGACGGTGGAGCAGCTCACTCTGAACTTCAAAATCACTCTTCAGAAACCTGTGGGTGACGTCACAGAGGCTACGTCCATCTTTATTTACAGTCTATGTATTTTACCCTGTTAAATAATATTTTAGTTTATTCAACACCAAGTATCAGCATTATAGTTAAACATAAAGCGGTGCTTAGTCACCCAAAAAGACTTATGACCCAACTCTGCAGCCAGTCCCTGAACTCTACAGAATCAAACAATATACAAAGTTAGCGACTAGCTGGTGAATTCAGTAGAACATTTAGAACCAGATATTTCTCACAGGAGTTGATGGAGACCAAAAAAAGAACTAAAATATACAAATTCAGCAGGTTGCTAATGGATCATTAATGCAGATTTTAGAAAATACATTATATTTGGCTCTGACTCAGCGTATTTATTATCAACCATGACAACCAGGGTGTGATACGCCTGCCACCATAGGGGCACTAGCTCAGGAGACATTCCTGTGGTTTGTATCAGAAGGCTAAAAAATAACCTGTGTGGTTGTTCAGGTTGATGGACTGGTTGGCAGGAAGCCATGACAGTGAGCCGGCACGCAAAAATACGAGGACCCTGAACATCGCTCACCTAAATGAAATACAGTAATTTCTAATGTTGCTGGTTACACGTTTCCTGCTGTGACATGCAAACCTGTCTGCTGTGTAAAAAAGCCTATTGCACAATAGAAGACAATGAAAACCACATAAAAGGTGATTGTTATAGAAAACACTATAAGTGTGTTTTTTTGTACTGTTACTACTACTACTACAGTCTTTCTTTCTGTGGCAGTTGTTGGTCCATTTATTTCTTATCTTCTTTTTTTTTTTCCACTGCCATCACTTATTGTTCTGTCACCTTCTCATCCCTGAGGAAATAGACTACGGCTCGGCCCAGGCTCCATTGTAGATGTATAACAGGTTGAGCACCCAGGAAGAATATTTTCAAATTGAGTCTCTTTTTTTATTTGTCAATGAAAATATACAGAATTTCCATTGGAGCTTTTATTTTGAAATTCATCACCTGAAAAAACTACATACTAAAATATATCTAATTTTCTTTCATGGTGCGATCTCCAAGAAATGTAAAGCAGCCCACACCCAGAGCCTGAGAAAAAAAAAGCTCCACTTTTGTTTTAAGCACTCCTGTATTTTTTTTCATATGTATTCCTCTTCACTCTGGTGGCATATTTTCAATCATTATTAGAATACCAGCAGCTCAAGGCTCGCAGGTTTTAACCTCTGCTATGTTTGGTGTGTGATAAAAGGCGAAAGCACTATCAATCTTTATTGTCTGGCCCGCACACTGTAATTGCATTCAATAGTCCACTGATTCTCTTGTCTGCGCTAATGTCGGGGAGCAGAGAGGAGCCAGATGCTCTGACTGCATTACACACACGCGTGCGCGCACACACATGCAGATAGACACACAGGTGCACGCACACACACACACAAACAGTTAAAGCTTTTATACTGAAAGAATATCCACAAAAGGGTGCTTATATTGGAAAATGCACCAGGAATATGCAGAAAAAAAATACACACATACGACACACACATAGGAAGCGGCGGGGCCACTTGGCCCCTGTTTGATGAATTGTTGACAGACCGCAGCTGTGCGTCCACAGTGTACACAGAAGAAAATTCATCCTGTGGTCGCATTTGTTTATGTGTATGTACCATACATACTGCGTGTGTGTGTGTGTCTTAATGGTGATGTCACAGCTAGGCCAGGTCAT
This sequence comes from Seriola lalandi dorsalis, assembly GCF_002814215.2. NCBI lineage: Eukaryota > Metazoa > Chordata > Actinopteri > Carangiformes > Carangidae > Seriola > Seriola lalandi. The sequence continues at coordinate 1,315,232 of NW_019525348.1, forward strand.
GTATTATTCAAATTTAAGCGAGGCAAAGGTGAAAGGGAGGGAAGAGAGGAAGAGGGCGGAGGAGCTGGAGGAGTGCCAAACACTCGATTGGATCTCAATGAATAGTAAAGAGATTGACAGAGGGAAGGAGAGTGAGAGAGACAATCAGCATGAGTGAGGTGGCACAAAAGAGAAAAAAGAAAGACATATATAAGGATCTATCTGGGAAGCTTCATGTAATACCTCATCCACACTCTAATGAAATCCAACTGCTGCCTTTTCCCTTTTGTTATTCTACATAAGCTGGTGGAGTTTACCGGAGTATGAAGTGTGTCTGCGAGCGTCGCTTGTGCATATGTCTCCGCCTGTTGTGTGTGAGTGAGTTGGTTTGAGTCCATATTACTTATCCTTACCGAAGCACCTTCAAATCAGGTGGCGGTGCAAGTCTCACACTGTGGGCAGCGTCGATAACATAGACACACCGAGCTCCAGGTAATAGATTTGGCTCTGTTGTCGTGTCCACACCGAGCGCACAAAGCCTCAAACCCCAAGGATCAGGCCAGATGAAAAGCTGGCATGTGATATTGGTTATGCCGAGACATTCATACATGATTTTTTTTGTTGTTGGAATTCGAACAACACACAGTATATATGAGTATATATATATAAATATATGTTTATATATGCATGACTGTTGCCCTCTCTTCCCTGATGACAGGATAGGATAACTCTGGGTTACATGTCTGGAGTGGTTTTGTTTTGCACTTCCAATTCGCTCATGGGTTATATAGTGTGGTGCTAATTAATGCTTTCTGTGGCACTGTTTTTGTTGCACTTTTAAGTGGGCCAAGGCTAACAGACAATCTAGCATCAAATCCCAGGTGAATTGTGTGGAAGTGAGGCTCGGGCCTGTCCTCCAACCTACAGTCATGCAGTTAGAGGTTGGGTGAGCAGTATAGTTGGTTTAACAGTAAGATCGTGATCACGCAGCGCCGGGCCCACTCCTGATAATGTTGTTTACTGCTACGTCTTCTTTGTGCAGCTGTTTGTGTGTGCGTACATTTGCATGTTACACACATGTGCACATGAGCCGGCAGGGCATGCACGCAGCCTGCACACTACATACAGTAATACATTGCTGAATATCAAAGGAAATTACCCTTCACCTCGGTGCATGGATCTTAGCGAGTTCCTTAACCAGAGGAATGGGCTTTGAACCAGGCAGATTCCCCCAGGGCCTGTATCCAGCCCCTCCCCAGAACACCGTGCTGGATAAGGGCCGTAATTCCCACTTTTAGGTTTCCATTAATCTGATCCTGACACAGGGGAGATGGGCTGCTTTGCATATCGCCTTCCCAAGATGGAGGGCTATTTACATGATCGCCTCCAGATTGAATATGATCAGTAGCCCACCTCCTCTGCCGTCCTCTGCAGCTGAGGCAGAAAAATGCAGATTTCTTTTTTTTCAGTGGGTATTTGCTGCATTATCATGGGTGAAATATTATTCACTCAGGTATGAGTGTATTCGCTGTAGTGTTCTAATACGTCTCAAGTTAGACTTGATGTATATGTGTAATGGGTATTACAGCTCCGTGCTTGATTCCCTTTACAAAGGCCAAATTTCTTTTATGAATGTGGCAGCAGAGATGGATAGATCGACCCATTTATCATCGCTCACTGATAGCGCTTCGCATTATCGCCACCAATGAGCGCCTCCCACACCCCCCCCCCCCCTGCCTTCTCGACAAATGTGAGGAACACTAGTGAACAGTGCTCCATTTGAAACCGTGAAGGCAGACCCCCATGTAAATGTAGCTGTAATGAACGCTGCGTACAGGAGGTGCATTATTCTCTTTCTGCTACATTTGTTTCTGAATATCAAATGAATATGATAAATGTGGAGCAAAGGGGGGGGGGGTGCAAAGTAAGCCGAGGCTGTGAGATGACTGATATTTGTTATTACACCACCAGTGATGAGCAGCAAGAAGTTGAGAGGGTGTGAGACTAGCGTAGGGGGCAAACAGACACACACACACACACTTTCATGCTCTTTCCCATGCAAACACGTTGCTTCCTTGTCTGCCCATCATTATCCATCCCTTGAACTGCATTCATTGCTTGCTTGTTTTTTTTTTTTTATCCAGCGAGTCAAGCCGAGACACGATTCCACACTCATGTGAGTCCCAGTCGTGAGTCGATACGCAGCAAGACAACAACAATGGGTTGTGGAAGAAAAAAAAAAAAAATAGAATATCACTGTTCAAACACCGCCGCTGTTTAGAGTGATGAAAGAGCAAATCCGCACTCACACGGTGCCACTGAAATATCGGTGAGGCTGACCGAGTGTGCGCGCTCTTGTCTTTTACTTCAAAGTATTTCCAGTCTTTACAGAAAAGTAGTGCGCGGCTGTAATCACACCCGAGGTGAGGCTGTTCTGTGTGAGACAACAGGTGAAACTACGGTGGCCCAGAGAGCTCAAATCACTGCAACTTCAGACAAACAGACAAACAGACATAACACAAACAAATCCCGAAAAACCTCTTCCATTAATCTGACAACGCATGAACTGCAAAATACTCACAGCACAACAGAATACACACACAAGACAAACAAGTACACAAACATGCTACAAATGCACACAACACAATGGTGGTGTTTCCAGGGGACACCAAAAAGTGATGAGCCTGGGCTGGGACGCACTTGATTGGATGTATTATAATACATCCATGTGCACTGACTGTTCAATGTTTCAACATCAAAAGTCACAAAGCATTGAACAACAACTGCGTCCCAGCCAGGTTCATGGAAACACGTCCACGCTCTTGTGAGTATTTGAAGAATTTCCTGTATTTGGTTTTGTTGTCATGTACTGTAGCTGAAGCGCACTTATTGTGAAAGTGATGGAGATGTTTTCTGAATTCGTTTGTGTTGAGTCTGTTTACATGTGTTTTCTTAAGTGGCAGTGCGTTGAGCTCTCAGGGCCGCCGTACAGAGGAGCATTTTTTCATTACTTCACCTTTGCCGCCTTTTTTCTTCCAGTGGAAATCCGGCAGCGTGTGCGTCCGGCTCGATCATCACCGCCGGGAAGAATTTGGGGCTAATTGTCTCCTTTGACACACACTTCATGTAAAGAGTGTGTGATGGAAACCCGTCGTACATCCTCAGTCACTTTGTCTCGGGCTGTTTCAGGCGCAGGGAAAACATTCAAGCTTCCTGTAAGTGCATTTCATGCTTTTAATTGACACCATTGCATGTTAATTCGGAGCATGTCACGGATGTGTCACACCAGTAAGCTGCCAGTGTCCGACCTCATGTAATGTTGAATTACATTCCTGCTGCTCATTGCCGTGACAATAGATAAGCTTCTCCTAGGCAATGCCAAGCGGTTCAAACAGTCATGTGTGTAGCTAAGGTGTTTTTTTTTTTTTTTTCCTTCCTTGCTACCCTCTTCACTTCGGTGGCCAATGAACAGGCTGCATATTGTTGTTTTTCTTAAATCCATTTCCACTCTATCTGAGTCTATCTCTGTATTTCTGATACTTCCTCTCCATTGCTAGTCCATCTAGTAGGCATGGTTCATTTGGACCTTGAAATCAGGACCTTAAAAACAATTTGCCAAGGCAAACTGCTGAAACCACACTCTTAAAGGGGTTTTATGTCGTACGGGAAAGTGGTTCTACACCCTTTAACCCGTTTTAGTGTTATATAAGAGAATTCAAAAGGGCTCCTTACAGCACAGAGGGATCCACAAGTACATCTACCTTCACTGAACCATTCAAAATTGCTTTTAAAAAGTTAGGTATCCCTCCTGATTTTATTATAATTTGACAATAGCAGGGCAGGATTCTTTCTTTGACCGAATGGCAGACACAGGGAGTGTGTGATGAGGAAAAAAAAGAAAAAAGAAAACCCATTTTGATCTGCTGTTTGAAAAGGCACCCTAGAGGGCCACGCATGGTTCACTAAATGAATTTTGTCTGGGAGCAGATTTGAATGTTATACAAAAATCAAACCTCAAGAATCAAAACAGATGTCTGTGTTTCTCCTCTGGTTTCTTTCTTTTTTTTTTTTTTTTTTTTTACAATCCAGAGAGGTTTTAAAAAAATGAATGCTTCAACAAAAACATAACAATAACAACTTCATCTGCGTAGCACTTTTGTTAACACATGTAACATACACTCCAGTTTATTAGGAACACCTGTACACCTGTTTATTCATGCAGTTTTCCAATCAGACGATCATGCGGCAGCAGTGCAGTGCGTAAAAATCCTGCAGATACAGGTCAGGAGCTTCGGTTCATGTTCACGTCAGACATCAGAATGAGGATGGAAGTGGGATCTAAGTGATTTTGACATGATTGTTGGTGCCAGACGGGATGGTTTCAGTGTTTCTGAAGCTGCTGATCTCTGTTACTGTGAGGAGAGTGGGACCTTGAGGTGGATGAGCTACAATATCAGAAGACCACATCAAGGTCCAACTCTGTCCACCAAGAACAGAAACCTGTAGGGAATGGGAAAATGGAGCCTGGTCTGATGAATCTGGATTTCTGCTGAGGCAGCAGACGATATGGTCGGAAGATAGATCGATAGATATACAGACGACCCTGAAAGGAAATTAACTTGTCGTAGCGGCTAAATTAAAATACAGTAAAATACAGACAAAAGACAAAAATACACAGACATTCCACAAATATACACTTGGAAATGAGAAAGGAGATAAATATAAATAAATAAGAATATGTAAATGGACCAATATGTCTGTTGCTGAATGCGCTCTTAAATTTGTCTACATTTTCTTTTTTTGGATAGGATGGATGACATTGCGCATGATTTTGTTCTCAGTCACCTCCTCCAGTGTGACCAGCCTCAGACCTACGACAGACTCCGCCTTCACAATGTGTGCGTTGGCATCCTTTGTTTTGATGCACCTGCACCCCAGCACACCACGGCACAGAAGATAGTGCTCGCCAAAACAGACTGGTAGACCTTATAGAGCACCTTGTTGCAGACCAGAGCCTCCTCGGGAAGTAAAGCCAACTCAGGCCCTTCTTCTAAATGGCCTCGGTGTTGGAATTTGGCCCCAACAGCATGAATCCATTGACACGACCTGCCTTGTGTCAACAGTCCAGGCTGTCTGAGTATTATGGCTGACCATGTTCATCCCTTCATGGCCACAGTTCACCATCTTCTAATGGCTCCTTCCAGCAGGATCATGCTCCATGTCATAAAGCTAAAGTTGTCTCAAACAGTGGCCTCCCCTGTCTCCAGAGCTGAATCCAGTAGAACACCTTTCGAATATGGTGGATAGGCGTGGGCGGATTGATCCCAAAATATTGATACTACAGATACTATGTCTTGTATTTCAGTCTCCAGCACTGCAGTTGGTCCAGTTTCAGTTTCTCTCCTCTATGTTGCACTTATTTTAGAGTAGAACAAACACTGCAAACAATGTTCCGCTGTCGGGCACGCCCACTCTTTGCTTCTCCACTGCTGTTGTCATGACGTGCGCACCTGATGCGTCACCCATGTGCAGTGCGCCCTAACTGCCGCCCATCAAACCCAGGTCTCACAGGTGTTACTGATAAATTCTTCCGCTCATTAACACTAGGACCGCCAGCATTCTAGCACCCACTAAAGCCGCCACAATGGTCTCCCAGACCGTCACATGTATTTACGTTGTTTAGGTTTAGAAGGGGGTGAGGGTGTGTGTGTGTGTGTGTGTGTGTGTGTGTGTGAGGGG
>NW_019525348.1:1320969-1379839 GCF_002814215.2 Seriola lalandi dorsalis
GGGGGGGGGGGGGGGGTAGATTACGTCAGAGAAAGATTGACTAATAGTGATCATACAGCACCGCCTGACGCACCTATTGGCACACACCTGCATCTGGAGATGGTGTTTCTCTCTCGTTCGCTCTGAGGTTTATTGGATTGTTATTTTTTGTCATTGTTTATTATCAACAGCCAGAGGTTTTTTTTTTTTACAATCCTTCCACCTGGAGCTGATGTATCCTACAGGCTCTCAAAGAGTGGCGCGTGTACTGGACTAGACAGTTGAGCTTTATTAGGCTGCATTATAATTCTCTATTCATTACAAATGAGGGTGATTTTATATGTTGCTTACTGCTGACTATTTACAAAATCAAGGTTGTTCTCACAAAATAAGGTTTGCGAAGTGGCTGCGTCATGAGTGGACATGCTGACAGATGTACCGGCCGACAGTCACTTTCCTCATCACTGAACCATCAGAGTCCGACTCGCTAAGCTCCCGAGAAAGTGACTCTTGCTCTCCCTCCAGATCCGCATATAAAAATGTAGACCTAATGTTAAATTAAAACAATAAGTGAAGAAAATAGACGTGCGAATACATTGTAACATATTAATAATTCCTATGGTCAGCTATATGACCGCTGCGGAATAAATGCTCAGAAGTCTTGCGTTATTTATTTTAATAGCTTCTACGCTTCAGATAACATCAAAAAAACATATTTAGGAAAAGTCATGGACTGAGAGACCTGTAGTTTTTATTTAAACAAAGTTATTTTCATAATAAAAACTCAAATGGTCCGTCAGACCGTCTTGGCAGTTCTAGTGTTAAAATGACTTCTACCCTCTGGCATGTCATTTAGTGGTCATTAAAATGTATTAAGATGTAATCCATTGATGATGCATAAACCTCATAAATTATGAAACGCTCCCCTCCATGAGAGTACATGAGCCGCTTTTATTAACAGAAAGTATCTGCGATGCAGATACAGATTTGATGCAGTCATGTCAACATGGAGCAGAGTCTCAGAGGAAAGTTGAGGCCCTGCCTACTATTAGCATGGCGTTCCTAATAAATTGCTCACTGTGTGTATGTCACACTTCACAGAACATTGTTGGAGCTTACTGAAAACATACATGAGTCATAATCGGGAAACGCTGTATTCTTTTCAGACAAACACTTCCATATGGCCCTCCGATGCCACCATTTGTTATCAAGGTCACACAATTGTCTTGATCTCATTTGCACCATTTCACAGTCCCAGGTAAATTAAGACAAATTCCAAACGGTTGCCGCAACAGCAGCAAGATAGGAGCTGTGAAAGCGGGGATGATTGGCTTTGACGCCTCACGGCCTGCATGTCTCAGACGGCTGTATCCGGTCGAAGAGCGATAGCACTGGCCCCAAGAATAGCTCCAAATTATTCATAGCAAGGTGTGACAAGCTTTGGTGAAAAATATGACTGTGTCTGAGTCAGTTGCTGCAGGCCAGAGGAAGAGATTAAATATAAATCTATTAGCCAGTAAGTAATACAATATCACATCAAAGGATGGAAACCTTTCACCGGACAGCAGCTCTGTGACACGCAGACAATGTTGTATAAACCTGTGGTCATCACACGTCTGAATCCACTGAGAGTTAATCACTTCTGTGGTGATTAACTACAGAAGTGATGAACTCAGTACAGAAGCCACAGCTGTATGTCCGTTAACAACATGTAAAGGTGAAAATGTGAGACATACTGTAGAAATCTTCAAGCTTTACTGAGGGACTCCAAACAGGAAACAGACACAATAAAGACATTGGCCTGTAAGAAAGCTGATATGGCATGAATGTTATGAGAAGGAAAAAAAGGAACTGTGTGACGTGTGTTAAAGGTCCCATCTAGTGTAAAGATAGATGTCCATGTGTTCCTTGTTTTGCAGGATTAACAAATCAATCCTCAGATTGATGATTGAGAATAAACAGGATTATTTTAGCCTGATAAAACTATGTTAGTCTGAATTAGTTAAACCACATTTGAAGAGCAGGGCCCTGCAAACGCCATCCTCAACAGCGGATAGATGATGTCTATGTGTTGTTTGGCTATAAAGCAGGTCTAGGTTCTATATTAATACTGTGAAAGTATCAAAGCCTCAGTCCACAGAGAAATGCACACAGCCTGTATTCAGAAGCTGAGCCTTAAAACCAGCCGTCAGGACTTGTGGAACTTTGTGATGTCACAACAGAGCAGCACCGCTCTCAGCCATGTCCCAAGCCCCGCCCACCTGGACCCACCATCCAATCTTGCAGGATTTGGTATTTACCTGAAATCTGCTATATTTTTTATTGGATCACCTAGAAAACAGTCAGCCAATCAGAAGAGAGGCTCAGAGCCTCCTCTCTTCTGATTGGCTCACTGACCTGTTATAACCAGAGCTCCAGAGAGAAGCCTGAAAGACAAGATGTAAAACGACATTGATGGTTTTTGGTTCTTAAAACCACAAATATATCTTCTTATGGATCAACACTTCAAATAAAACACAGAAGAAGAGGAGCTTGAAGGGAAAGGTATCACCACCAACCCCACAGCTCCCCTCAGCTCGACTGAGCTTTTTTATTTTAGCTCATTGTTTTGGTTTTCTGTTCGTTATACGTCGATGACCAAGTTATCCAGATTAGCGAGTCTGGAATTTTTTTGGCTCATTGACGCTGGTTTAAAATGAATCTGGAAATGTTGTCCTTAATCCCAAACCTGCAAAAGAAGAATGATTTAGTGAGCTGGACCATGACCAAGACGTTTTAATGTGAGTGAATTTTAGATGAGAGATGAGATCATCGCGATCTGTTGGTGTATTTGCAACAATTTCATAATACACAATAGATACAAATAGGACACATAGGTATACACATAAAATATAAAACACAATATATACTGTATATGATTGATATACAAAAAATGTACTGCATTCACTTTGCTTTAAACTGTCCATGTAGTCAAAGCTGCTCTTTAAGAGACATCCACCAATCATGCACCAGCATCACCCAGTTTAATGATATTCACTGCTAATGTCTAACAGAGTGGAAACACTGTGGAGCACAATGCGGAGTAAAACGTAAATGTGTGTCATGTAACTGCAGTCACATCATCAGTACTCAGCCAGTCGTGAACACTGATCATGGTCTCAAATCCTCATTTTGCCTTTATTTCAAAATAAGAGCGCACCGTTCCTGCAGATAACTCCATGCAGGAGTAACAAATCAATCCTCAGATTGATGACCGAGAATGAACAGGATTATTTTAGCCTGATAAAACTATGTTAGTCTGAATTAGTTAAACCACATTTGAAGAGCAGGGCCCCGGCCTGCAAACGCCATCCTCAACAGCAGATAGCAGCAGACAGCTGGAAAGGCAACAAAAAAGCTGTGATAAACCAGCACTGCAGTTGGTACCGACTCTAACGTCTCGCTCCTACATTCATCAGGAGGCCAGGAACAGGACTCCAACAGCAAAACATAACATTAACATGTTTTTTTAAATTTTTTATTAAGCATCATTTTAATTCAGTCTGAGGGATTCGGAGCAAAATATGCACTGTGAGGGAAAACATATTTAGTTTGACAACAGGTCCTCCAAACTAAATGACAAAATACATCATTTGAAATTGCCACTATCATCAAGACAAGATCGTTTTTCATTGCTTTCCAAAAGCTTATAGCTGCAGTGTCTGTACTTTGTGGTTCACTCATAAATACAAACTGTAAAGCCTGAACTTCTACCCAGAGAAACCAGTTAGTAAATGTACTCTAAAACAACCTCTTTCATAGAGTTATATATTGATCATTTTATTGGATCATTGTTATTGATGCATTAATGTGAGGGGAAAACATTTTCCCAGTGCAAATGGTTGAGGGAGAGCTGTTTCATAACGAGTTTTTTTTTTTTTTTTACACAGAAGGACAATTAAATCTCTTAACAATCTCAATTTTATAAAGGCAATTATGTCTTTCATTTAGTTGTTCCTTAAAACATTGAAAAAATCTATTAGTTTAATAATAGTGTTTCATGCTGCTCTAATTCTGTTGAACCTGAGATTGTATCTTGAAACAAGAGAATTATGAAACTTGATTTTAGAAAACAAAGACATCAAATTTTAGAAGGTGATCATGTGTATGAAATATTTATCATCTTCTGTGGTGGCAATTTCTGTCAAATGAAGCACAAAGTCAACTCTTGTCTTTCTGTAAGTTTAATTCAACATCTGCAGATGGACTCACGGCACAGTTGAGTGTATTATATATGTGTGAATGAGTAATGTCAGTGTTTTATGTGGATCATCTTGTCTGAACAGTAAGTTCCATATGGTCATGTCTTTAGTACAAAAACAAACATTTTAGAGGATGAACAATAAGTAACGTAACTACGCACTTAAATAAATGTAAAAGTATTTCCCTCGGAATGTAGAAGTATAGCATGGAAGTGTCATGAAGTACATTAATTGAGTAAATCTGCTGAATTAAATTTCATCTCAGTAATGTATGAAATCAGCCCCCTTATTGAGTAAATCAGACTGAACTTCAATCACCACAAATTTCAAGAAACTAATAAGGAGATTAAAGGTCAGGGTTACAGCCGACCTAAGTTATTGTAACCACAGATGAAACATGCAAGTATTAGAAAAAGCAAGATGAAGAAGGATGAGAGGAAAGCAGTTTTAAATCCACCTGTCTTCTCTTATTCTGGTACCTTGTTGTTGTTGATGCTGCTGCTGCTGCTGCTGTTTTTATCAAATATTGAACATTGCTTGTGAGCAAAGTGGCAGCTTGCTACAAAGGCTGGACTGGGGAATGAGCTGTGAATCATCAGGCATTATGATTATCATGGAATTACCACTGTGCACAAATCCTTCACTTTATTTAACCAGGTTATTCAGGAGCTTGTTTACACCTCAGACATGAGATTAAAGCAGTGCGCTTGAAGGGTGAAACTTTTGGACTATAAGTATATACACATTTGCAATGAGGATGGTGCTACACAACAGGCTCAGACTCGCACACATATATGCACACACACAGTCTGACTCTGTTTTACCCGCCCACACACAGCTCACTTTTAGCCCTCAGGCGTCGCATTTGAGAGTTTCATTTACTTGATTAAATCATATTTGCATATGGAAATTGTTTGAAAATGATATTAATTTGTTATAGTCAAAGGAGAATTACTTCCTCATATAGAAGCTAAATCAGACAAAAGGCTGCAGCAGTGACAGGTGATGATGTTGAACTTTGAACTCAGCTGAGGCCCGTCAGTGTAGCTGTGCACACACATACCCACAAACCTTTGTTGTTTGTTTCTAGGATATAAATCAGTTTACATCTGTCTCAGGTGTCCGAATCCGCTTCCAAATCCTTCCTCCTCTTCCTCCATTTCAATAAAAACGAAGGTCACTCTCTCGGTGAGCGAGTGACGGGATTTTTCCTACACCTTGCGCATTGTGTCCAGGTGTATGTGACTGATGTGGCGCCGTGAGATGCCACCGTGGGACAGATCTCCTCCTGAGCCAACTTAACTTATCAGGAACACGGACCAAAAAAATCAGGCTAATTAATTAAGAACAGTATTAGAAGTAATGGGATATTATAATATAAATTGCTACATTCTGGAACCAATTTAATCCAATTACTGGAACCCCTCATGAATATAATACCTCCAAAATCACTCTGTCAGAGTCCAAAGGGAGATGTGTCTGACTATTAAGACTGAAAGAAAAGGAAAAGGAAAAAAAATCTGCTCCCTTTTAACCGTGAACACCAATGATGATTTAAATGGTTGAGAGGAACTGTTCATTTGAGTAATAAACCTAATGATGATTTTTTTTCCCTAATTGACATTTCGACCATTTACAACCTGAGTAGGTTTTTGTTTGAGGTTCTATGTGTTTGATAAAGACGAATGACTGTAAAGGCTGATTGGTGCTTTTTTTCTCTTAATGGCCTCTACCCAATTAAAAAAAAAAAAAAAAGTGTCTTAAAAGAGACAAAAGAGTACAATTCTGGAGTTTGACTTAAAGTGGAGTGCTTTTTGGAGGAGTGGATGGGACAAATCAACACAAAGAATCATGGCAACTATAGGAACCTTTTCATAAGGGCTAAATCCACATATTAAACAACTCATGAGTGCTTTGGAGGAGATTTGGAGTTGGGATGCAACGCTGGTGCTGAACACTTTATAAATGGAAATAAGTTCTAGAGGAGTTTGAAACTACAATTTCTTTTCCTTTTTTTTAATGAGAAGCAAAGATATTACAAAAGGCGCATCAGCCCCAGATAGCAAAATGAAACTTCTGGCCCAGTATACACCCCAGTTACATGGCCCTTGTCTGGCCGATATACTTCCACATCTGGGCAGATTCCTGCTGTTAACCTCCAGTATTTGCTGACAGCCAGAAGATTTTCTGTGTGTGTGCTAGAATTGGTCCTGATGTGGAAGTAGCATCTGAAAATCAGGCTGTATATGGGTCAGACTTGGGCCGTGGAAGTGGGCGTATACTTGGCCAGAAGAAACTCAAGCATGTGGCCGAAGTATCAGCTGCACGTATCTTATCATGTGATTTCTCAGCAGGGGTGGAATTAGTATTCAGATATAAAACTAACAGTACCAGAAATATAAAAATACTACGTTCTAGTCCTCCATTCAAAATGTAACTTGCTGTATGTCATTTTTATCAGTGAAAATCATTTCAAGTATTTAAAGCAGGGTTTCCAGCTTGCTTTCCAGTCTCATGCTAGCGCTAACTTGATTTTCCAGAACTTGCATATAGAATATCCCATTTACACACTCATTCTGGTTATTATATTTGTAACATTAGCAAGTATGAAAATCTTACTATTTTCTCAAAGTATACCAGATAATGGATAAATGCCAGATGGTTTCAATAACGCAGAAACTCATATTGGAGATGACTGTAGTGTAAACAGGCAGAGCTCCACTCCTGATAAACTCAGTCATTACAGGATTTAATCAGTATTATTACACAAGATCATGAGAAGCGACTCTGTACACCTGTTTATAATTTTCTGGAAAATTATAAGCACAACAACATGACGCATTTCCCGCCCAGTGCCACCAGTCTGCTCTTCTATCAACTGTTAACAATTCCCAAACTGAAACTGTAAATTTGCACATGTCAAATACAGAGCATTGAATACACACAGTGACTAACATTTAGCAGTTAACTACAGTTTCAGTTAAAACCATCCACCAACTTTATAAAACAGCTAATTCTCCACTCTGAGCTAACAGTCATTACTATTAATCATTTTGTGTCATTTTCTACCCCCTTCACCTCAAGGCAAGGTTCATTATAGACTATAGATTGTCCGTCTCAATGTGTCAGCCTTGTGATAGACTGCTGTCCATGGTGTAGCCCAACTCTCATGTGACCCATGTAATGGATGAATAGACAAATCCATTTCATAACTGCCATATAAATGTAGTGGAACAAGAGGTAAAATAATTCCCCTTTACATTGTCGTGGAGTATAAGGTATAAAGTAGTTTGTCTTTTACAGTTAATACCATAGACTGCGGATAGCATATAGATGGATGTAGGTCACCCATAGGTTTCTGAAGAGCAGTTTTTAAGCTCAGAATGGGCAGCTCTGCTGTCACCATCTTGGCAGTGCCTGACTAACTCTCGACTAATCCTAAAATTTGGCAAAGAGATGGGGTGTGTGTGGAGCTGCGACTTTGGTGGAAGCCATTTTAATAAGTGTAGCAAGTACGCTCCCGTTAGCATCGTTAGCACAGCTCTGTGTCTGGGTGTCTTGCTCATAGGCTAACCCCAAAATAATTTGCCGGCTACTTAGCTAGTTAACGAGCTAAGCTAAAGAGCCAGGTATGGTGAGCACAGACACAGATAGCCTACATGCTAATTAGTGCTAACGTCAATAAATAGTAGAATTTATCTTAAAAAACAGGAGCACCTTAATTAATTGTAAACAGGTGAGCTATATAAAAATTCAACCCCCATACAGTTGTCATGAAGGAGGAAATTAGCTATAGCACGTTTGGAGCAAGACCCATGATGGTTAGAGGAACTGCAGTTTTTAGTACGTCCATATTAGCTTCATTTTTCAGCCTTGGAGGTTGCCGCTTGGCTGATACAAATGTTTCACTGCCCTCACTGGTTAAGCCTGTTTGACATCTGACCACAACCAGCATCATTGATGTCTGTTGTCTGTCAAACAAGGAAGTTGTAATTAAGTGTGAGTTAAGTATTACTTTCCAAAAGTGTTGCTTAATACATTTCCCTGCATATGATTCTTTGGAAAGATAATTATTTGGAAAGTATTTCATGTATTGCAAATTGTAAATGCATAATTATCAGTGAAGTATGTGGACCTACACGGTGGACTTCAGTTTTTTTTTTGTTAGTTTTAATTTAGGATTTTTTTTAGGTCTTAGTTCTGTATGTGTATGCCGATACATGTATGTATCCTGAAGCACTAATAGTGTCAGGAACCCAGACAGTAACTTCCACAAGCTGGGAAGAAACTGTCTATAAAACTTTTCAAAGAGGAAATGAAATTATTTCAGAGGGAAACTCAGCTGCTCTTTTAATCAGTGACAAATTCAACTATGCCTTAATGCATATTTAATTACATCAACTTTTTTGGATCAAAGCAAGAGGTAAGATGTCATTAAACAGACACATAAGGATGTTAGTGTGAAGTATGGAGAAGAATATGAAAGAGGAGCCCTATATTCCCTGGTGAATCCCTCAGACAATCACGCAAATATAAAAAAAGAAGAAAACAAAATGGAGCAGAATGAATTGAGGTGCTTGTTGTTGTTGTTGTTGTTGTTGTTGTTGTTGTTGAGAAAATCCTCAGCTCACCAGTAAAGCTATTATCCCATACTAGCGAATACAATAAAATTTGAATCAGTTCAGTTTTACTGATACTCTCACAAGCAATTTAGCAGGTAGTGCTGGTAGTCACAGAGCAATGTCTCTTCCCACCTTATTCACATCAACAAACAACAGATAATCCAATAACACACAATGTAATTGTAATGGTGTCCCACCACTGCTTTGGTGGTATTATTTTACGCTTAGACATGGTAAATGTCCATATAATTGCATCTGAAATGCCTTAAATAGCTTTCTGCTACACTATACTGAATATTGCTCTTTGTCTGTCCAGTAGATTAAATCTTCTTTGCTAAAAAAAGAGTGATACACAAACACACACTTTGTTTGTTTGTTCAATTCTCTAATTGAAGTTAAGTGTGATTTTAATGCTGCTGGTTTGAATATTTCCTCTGTTCTTAAGTGGTTCTGTACAGCAATGTAAAGGCTCAACACTATAAAAGCACTACTTTTTTAAAAAATTATTTATTTATTTTTATCTATTAACTATTTTTTGATACTGCTGTTGAGCTAAATTTGTTAAAGGTCCCATACAGTATAAACGTAAATGTCCATGTGTTGTTTGATTATAAAGCAGGTCTAGGTTATATATTAATACTGTGAAAGTATCAAAGCCTCAGTCCACAGAGAATTGCACACAGCCAGTATTCAGAAACTGAGACTTAAAACCAGCCGTCAGAACTTCTGTAACTTTGTGATGTCACAACAAAGCAGTCATAGCTCTCAACCATGCCCCAAGCTCCACCCACCTGAACCCACCATCCAACCTTGCAGGATTTGGTTTCTCTGGGTGTTTTTACCTGAGATCTGCTATATTTTTATTAGATCACTCAGAATCTATAGTCAGCCAATCAGAAGAGAGGTTCAGAGCCTCCTCTTTTCTGATTGGCTCACCGACTTATTGTTACACTGAGATGGCTTTTGGTTCTTAAAACCACAAATATATCTTCTTATGAATATGAAAGCTTCAAATAAAGTGTAAAATGTGGGAACTTCAAAGCCAATTTTTTTTTTAAATGGAGAGCCAAAGTAACATCAATTTCTGGGTTGTCATCTAGATGTAAGAAAATCTCAATCAAAACCACATGGTAACAGAGATGATTAACTACAGGTCAACGTTATTTAGATTTTGTATAAAAACATCCTGATGAAGAGTACAGCTGTGGAGGTGAGGGGATTTCTCGACTGAAATGATGTTAAACACACCGATCTCCATCAGAGTTATTAATTCCTGTCAGCTTAAACCTTGGCTTATCTCTGACCCCTCTGTAACCCCACCCCCCACACCCCCTTCCATCTTTCACCCTATTTTAGTCACAAACTCCTGTCATGCTTTTGGAAATAATCCATTTTGGGTCTAACGATTTGAATTTTTCAGACTGTCATTTGGGATCATCTGATTCTGTTCCTGTAAAGAAGTCAGGAATTTACAGTATTTTCTCTGTGGTAGCAAGATATGAACCATGCTCTAGTAAAAATCTCTGTTGGAGCTGACACACTGCAGATGGACATTAGTATAGCAACCTTACAGGCCCTGAGTGATGGGGACTAACATGAAAAAAAGTAACTGTTACAGTTACAATGACATATTTTGTAGTTTTATAATGTCCAGTAGTAAAATTCATGGATGGTGTAGTTTTCTTTCAATGCTAACAAATAAATTACTGTTTACCTTTGCTAAAATCATGGAACGTTTGAGTTTTAATAGCAAATACTGAAGTAGATACTAAAATAAATCAATATTAAAATATGGACAGTAAACCCCTGGAACACATTTTATTTTGTGGCAGAAAGAGATAGAGTTGGTTCATACAAGCTAGCGTGATGAGGTGATGTATAGGCTATGTTAGCTTTAAATCTTACCCAACGTCATGAGCATATCAAAATCACTTTAATTTGTCTGTGTCCAGCACAGATAAAGGGTCAAGATGAGTTTAGCCTAGCTTAGGCTTCCAGCAAGTCCATCTTAAAGGACGTTTTGAAGAAAATTATATATTGTGGTTTTGAGGGGTATTTCATTATTAAGAACTGCTGCTTGTATTTTTAAAGTGTTGTCCTCTTAGTGATGGGATACTCTGCTATGGAATAAACCAAGCAGTCTGATGGAGGTATTTATGACTCACAAAACGCAATTTTCTGTTGAAGTTTGGGTTATTTACAGAGCTTAACTTTGATCAATGCTTATCTTGCTCATATTGCTTTCACCATTTTTTCTTTAATCTTTCTCTCTTAAGTCCCCCAACCTCAGAGAAGTGTCCCTTTCATGCTAAAGATTCAGGTGTGTTACGCTAGCTGGGCTAGTGTAGCCTTGACCCTTTAGCCTCAAGCAGAGATGAAGGGTGGACTACAGAGGTCTAATGAGCTCACTTCTTTTTGACTCCACATCTCACATACAGCCCCAGGTGATGCTGACTCAAGTGACATCACTGGACGACATTTATTCAGCTCCTTCTGAAAATGTGTAAACAGACTGTGAAGTGTAAAATTGATGGCATCCCCCTTTAACTGACCTGAATGTTTAAACTTGCCATACCAATCTGTTGTTCATTGAAGGTATGTATAATCGACCCTGCTGAAAGAACATTAATTGCATGTTCGTGAATGAATAAATTCCTTATCTGTATGCTAACAGATCTGTCATTTTTTTGCTATTAAGGTTTGCCATAATTACACACTGTTAAACACTCAGTTTAACCTCAGAGGAATCCTTAACTGAAACTTTGCTTGTGTTTGTGGTTAAATGGGTTATTTGTAAGTTTTCTTTACCACCGAACATGGTCTCCTGCCAGGTGGTGGTGATTGATACTAGACAAGAGGTTATAATATGTCCTCTGAGCAGCGCTACGTCTTCAGGGGAGATTGGAGGCTACAGTGAGTTGATAGCAGAAAGTGGTGGGGCTAGCTGGTTAGCATGCAAACTTCAGTAGAAGAAAATATGTGATAGAGATAGGAGTTAACAATGATGTTGCGTTCCACCTCTGGAGACAGCTGTTGGTGAGTAAAGGAAAGAAAGTTTGATGGTGAATTCATAACGTTTCTTCTAGACCGGTAAGTAAACAGCGGCTAATGCTAACGCTGGCTATGTCGCAATAGCAAAACTTACAAATAGCTCCTTTAAAGTGATTTTTAGAGCAGTGTTTTGGCAGATGGTAGTGAGGTGAATTCTCCTTGGCCCTGTTTTCAGTCATACAGTATTAATCACATCACTGCGAGCCTTTTGTTACCATGGGTATGTATCTGGAAGGTGTGCATATCTGTTTATGTGTCCAATGATTACTCATGTTCACACATAAGCTGACACTATATGTAGCTACACTGACAATAGCAGCCATGACTGTGTGTGTACATGTGAGGCTGTGTGTGTAATGATGTTTTATATGTGTGTGTGTGTGGGAGTGGATTTGGCCCTCTCTCCTTTGTGATTGTGACCTTATTAAAGGTGTTTGTTCTGTTGGATGGCAGAGACATAGAGGAATCTAAAATGGAAAGCACATAATCTGCACATTATACACATAATGTGTCAAAATATAGAAGAGTGATTTGTGTGACTATCCCAATCCATGACATTTTTGTTGCTTTATGGTATCAAAATGTAACGATAAATATCATTTTCATAAGCATGACATAAAATTACAGTGAGCTAGTAGCCAAAATGCTGCCGAATGGGGGATTTGGTTGTTTATCTTCTTTCATGCGACGGAACATCGTAAAAATACCCAGTGAGACATTTAAGCTAATATTGACTCTTTTTTTGGCATATCTGCTTTATTTCTATAGCGACAGTAGCAATAGACAGGGAAGTCAGGGGAGAGAGAGAGGGAATGACATGCAGCAAGTGGGCCCAGGTCAGACTTGAACCCGGGCCACTGCAGTAGGACTCTATCGGGTGAGCTATTGGGATGCCCAAGCTAATATTGACTTTTAAGTAACAATACTAGGTCAAAACCTAGTATATGCTTGAACTGCCTATGGTCAAATCCTGATTTTATAGCTGTGAAGTCAACTCACAAAATGCACTAAACAGAGAAAGAGAGAGAGTGAGAGTGGATGACATGCAGCAA
Organism: Seriola lalandi dorsalis; assembly: GCF_002814215.2. Taxonomy (NCBI): domain Eukaryota; kingdom Metazoa; phylum Chordata; class Actinopteri; order Carangiformes; family Carangidae; genus Seriola; species Seriola lalandi. The sequence continues at coordinate 1,333,915 of NW_019525348.1, forward strand.
AGGGCCACAGGCTGGACCCGGCCCGCCGAGGCAAAGACAAAGACCAAATGGCTCATGCTCCACCAGGTGAGCAGACTATAGTTTTTTTGTCTTTTGTCTCTCTCTCAGAGCATCACTATTGTGGGATCCGCAATAGTTTAGTCTTTATTTAGTTCAACTCCAGAACATAAAGACTTTTATTAGAGGCAGGTCTTTATGTCTAACCCCCCCCACCCCCCCCCATGGTCTCTCTGCTCGGTGTGTCTTGAAAGTAGTTTATTTGCTGTAATGGAGGCCAGGCTGAGTGTATTGGAAGCGCTCCTCCTCTTCCCTGCAGTTCCTGAGCAGCTGGGAAACCAGAGGGGCTCAGTAGACTGCAGCTCAGCACTCTGCTGACCAGTGGTGGAAATGTCATCAGTCAGTCAGTGACATTCGCGATTATAGGGCTGGTCCCGCTGTTGCGGTCCAGACAAAAATGAATTAGAAGTACTGTAATTTGAAATGTTTATTTTACAAATTGAGTTATTAAAAAGTTTTCTTTATTCAGTAAAATCTTATTGATAAATTAAGAGGAATGAAACAAACTGTTACAAGGCTATAAAATTGTTTCTTATACAGTGTGTGACAGCTCCGAAGATAGATAGTATGCCTCAAAGGGAGTTTCACTGCCAACTGGATTTGACTGTTAGTCAGATGTATAAGCATCTTATAAAATCAGCCTACTATAGTTGTTTTGTACAAAAACTGTCAATCAACTAGATGATTCAATCACCCTGAACATCTGTCTTTTTCCCTGAAAGGCAACAAACCTGTCATTGTCCAAAATGTAAATGATAACGGATATTTTTTGCAGTTTTATTCACTACATTCATGGACTGTGTTTCCAGCACTTGTTGTAAGAGTCACAGTCATACAGTCACCTGTAGAAGACACACCCACGAGTGGGGCAACAGTTAGTAGTTAGGGGGAATTCCCGCCAAACAAGAGGTCACATCTGTTCGCAACCTACTGTCTCCAGAACCAGATGTCCTGTCAGCAGGAGTAATTGCATAAAGACAATGGTTAAAAGTAATCTTCAGATGTGCTCTAAGAAAATGCAGTGCATTTATTTATTGATTCATACCTCTGCCCAACATAGCTTTATGGCAAATTGTTAAACTCGTAAGTTTATAGTAAAACTGGGCGTCTGGATTAATCATAAAAGGAGTCAGTGTGGATTGACACATTTGTCAAAATGGAAACAGATCATTTTTAGTTCAGAGATGACTGAGTGGGGAATTTCAAAAAAAGCTTCTAAACACAATAGTGGTGCCCTTTTAGGTGGATGTGTATTTATAGAATCGGAAAATTTCTCACAATAATACACTTAGTGAAATCATGATTGGCTGAGGGAGGATTCGGGCTCATGTGCCGGTTATAATCTGTTAACATCAGTTTGTAGACAAGTGATCAACTCTTCTTTACAAGCAAAAAATATCACTTTTCTTTAGAGAAATGTCATCAACTCCATGTCAGTACTGTTCTAAGCTGACTAACACAGAAGCAACACACCACAAATGGAAGTGAAGTGACACTTTTCCGGTATAATGTCTGAAACAAGTTCATTTCTTGCTCCTCCAGCTAGATTTTCCTTTCAAAGTGCATTTTTAAAAGTATTAACATGCAGTGTCTTGAATTAATCACACAAGTGAGAAAAATTATGCCCACCCCTACATTTACTATGCTTTTTAAACCCTCTCTCTGTGGTTATCTCAGGGCTTCCTGCCATACACTTCACATGCCGGACGCCCAGAAATGATGGCATGTAACTGAGCCTCCGTAATTTGTAGTGATTGACCCAGAGGGCTGGCTATTAGCAATTGTCCGCTGTAATGATAGATCCCTTTAGCATTACAGAGCTGTGCCCGCACCCACTTAACTTGTTATTTATAGATCATGTCAAGCCTGTAATAAACATAAAGCATAAAACTGCAGCTAATGTGCTGCTATTGAAATCTGGACATGAGCAATTTTGTGAATTCAAATATTTCACAGGACTGTTCCAGTGGCTTGGGGTCCCTCGGAAAAGGTTAGCAGTGCATGTGTGTGTGTGTGTGTGTGTGTGTGTGTGTGTGTGTATACAGTGTACAGTGGAGCTGCCTTGCCCATTTGCTAGGTTTAGATTTATAGCAGCACAACTGCAGTCAAACAGGACGGAGAGATCAGTGTTGTACTGTTAAGCTACCTCTGTGTTTGAATAAACTTGTATGACAAAAGTATGACCTCTATACACTTCACTGAGCTATGGCTGTGGCCATATTCCGGGGTGAGAACATGCTGATTCTCCCTAATTAGTGTGTAAAAGTTCATAATGTGACTTGTTCTACACACAACAGCTTTGTATCTGTGTCCTCCGACAATCGCAGCATATTTTAAAATTGTGCAAGCGAGAAAGAAAATTATGGATCTTTGATCAGAAAACAACATATTGTTCATTTTGATAAGAAGTTATTACTTGATTTTCACATCATTTTTCTAAGAAAACGAAAGATACCAATGATATAATTGAAAGAGCACTGGGATTTAACTTAACACCCTAAGCCCTTAGTCTGATATGACAAGCCTGGTTGCTAGCTGGCAGTAGCTTGTCCATGTTTGATCTTGAGCTGAAGATGAGAGAGGTATAGGCTGTCGGCCATCTTTACAAATCACATGCGAAACAGAGGGAACACACCAATCCAATATGCAGGTGTAAACAGTGTACCAATGAACGAGCTCCATTCTTAACATGTTCTCAGCAACTGACACAGTTAACTTCACTTCTATGAGGAGTTCATTACAGGGTAGCCATGATGGATCTTTGAAACCTTCTTTACCTTTTGCCTTTATTTATTTATTTTTTGCCTTTTCTTAACTTTTTACAGAAGCTTCAATGGATCATGACTGTTACGAAACATATTGAAAATTACAGCTGAAAATAAAATGCTCCCTGCTCAGCTTCAAAAACATGAAATATGCAAAAACAGTATTACATGCTTTTAATTGCCATCTTCAACAGCTCAAATAACCTTAACTCAAATATAAAATTTTGATTTCAGAACACTGCTTAAGGGATACTGTTTATTTTCATGTAATCCTGCACTCCTCGAAAAGCAGTTGGTTTCATTTAACTGTGCAAGAAAGTTCAGTTGCCCAGAGAGCAGAACACAAGTTTTCTCACACCAAATCTTGGAGAGGTGACTCAAAAATGTAATGTTTAAAATGAAGAACACTATAACAGTCCTCTTTTATCTGGACAATTAGTTTTGTCACTTTAAGTGTACTTTAACATGTGGCAATATTCCAGAGATGAGCTTTTTGAGCTGACTATGGTCTTTTCTCTGGAATAGATGTCATGAGCACTTAGTGACAGGAAAAGAGAGAGAGAGAGAGAGAGTGAGAAAGAAGTAACAACACAGTAATAATAATTTTCTAGGAAAACGTGCCCTCTTTCACAAGAGATCATAGTCATCAGATCACACCATCACATCCAGAACAAGTCACACTTTACACGAATCATGTAATAAACAGGTTAAATTCACTCAAATGAATTGTAGAGCAGTAAACAAATAAAACTCCAGCACATTGATAATATTTATATAATTTTATGTTACAATATGTAGAGGCTACAGTCCTCGCTACAGTCGCCCGCGGTTCTAATCCCGCATCGGACGGCCCTTTACTGCATGTCATTCCCCCTCTCTCTGCCCCCCCATTTCCTGTCTCTCTCTACTGTGCTATCAATAAAGGCATAAAAAGCCCAAAAAAATATACTTAAAAAAAAAGACCATATTACTGAATCGACACACGATTATATTTTGAGCTGTACTGCAATATGTTTCACCATTTGCTGATTTGCTTAATGCCAAGACGACAAAATGCTGGTGATACCAGCACATTAGGTTACATGAGTCATTTATTAAGGCTTTCTAATATTTTGGAAATTGAAAGCAAAATAGGAAATTATCTCAACTTTCCATGAGCTTTCTTCAAGATGGACTCTATGTGTGTGTGTGTGTGTGTGTGTGTGTGTGTGTGGGTTGTGATGTTCAGATCAGTGTATTTTCCAGTGTGCGCTGTAAACCTGCTTGTTTGAGCTGCTGTCCACGCTGTCTTGTATTTACTCCGCGTGTGTGTACGTGTGTCTGTGTTTGTGCACACGCGCTTACAATCATGTGTCCGTGCATGTGTGTGTGTGTGTGTGTGAATGTGTGTAAACCCCCCCCCCTATCTTATTGTTTTCTTGAGCTTCTCGGGGAGAAATCCTCTTGATTCGCCCAGTCCCCGAGGCTAGAGCCCCATACATAGCAGATGTTCCACTGAAAAGGCCATGAATGTTTAATCATTTGTGTTATTGATGCTGCCTTTTTGTTTGTTAGCAAGTTTGAGCGACTGTTAGGGTCTTATGTCTCTATCTTTGCATGTCATGCATCCGTCTGTGCATGTGTCTGCATGTGCGTGTGTGTATGTGTGTGTTTGTGTGTGTGTGTGTGTGTGTGTGTGTGTGTGACACCGAGAGAGATCTTAGTAAATTCACAAACATCAATCTTTTTCATTGCTGTTTGAAAAATGACTTTTTTACCTCACATGCCCTGCAATGAATGAATAATGAAGTCTATTAAAAATGTTATTCAGGTTCATTACTGAGTTTGCTGTGTCAAATATCACATCAATGCACTCTCATAAAACAAGACAATCTTTTTTTGTTAAACAGAAAGTTAAACCCTACTTTCCCCTGATCATGGATGAACAAGCTGGGCTCTGTCTCTAAACTGTGATTTGTTGGACTTAAAGCTGCTGTTTTAGTATTTGAGCTGACAGCCAGATTTGATCATAATTAGACAGCATGCCGTGGGCTTTGATTGGCACAGTAATTGGATTGTCATTGGGGCTGAAAAGCTATTATCTTTGGATCATGCCCCATGAAATTTGTTGGAAAAACTTCTGTGGTCGTCATTAAGTCGGCCATCTTGGGGGCCTTCGCAAATGAGCTTTTTTTTTTTTTCAGCGAAGGAAGAGAGAGCGGGAAGTAGTGAGGAGGGAGAAGAAAAAAAAAAGAAAAGGTACCTGTGCACCATTGGGACCCTTAGATCCTTCGAATCGCAGCAACAACAATCTGGGCCCTATTGATTAATGATATTAGCATAGCAGGTAGCGCTGAGTCGAAAAGCGGCGTGCTGGGTTATTGCCCATCGCTCTCGCCCACTTGCCAGTAATGGGGCTGGGTGGGGTGAGGGGGCGGGGGCTGGAGCAGGGCGGGGGGTGCAGAAAGTGAAGGAATGGGATAATGAGAAAGAGTTGAGCCTGCGAGGAGCGCGAGGGAGGGGAGTGACGGGAGGAAAAGGGGAAACTGCAGGGTGGCTTTTCATTTGCAATTGTTTATGTAAAGTATAGCCATTTCAGTTGAATACGTAGCACTATGAGGTAAGAGAAAATGAAAGTAGAGACGTGAGATGTGAAATAGGTAACATTCCTCAAAGCTTTTAGGCAATTAAATCACCTTACACACTTCTAGAAGCAGGAAAAAAACATCGGCAAAGATATCTCACTCCCAGTTTCTGTCTTTCTCTGTTTGTGATTCTCTGCACTCCTGGAGTCATGAGTCCAAATACACAGTTCTTCCCAGGGAACCCTCTATAAAACTATTATGAAATTACAGATCCATAAAGTATTACCATTTTATTTCCACACATTAAGGTCTAAATACTGTTTCAAAGCCCTCTCCATGTGCAGAAATACATAGTCAAAAATACTGAATTGTTCACTTAGATTTCACTTAGGCTTTAGCATTTTGACTTGGAATGTCTTGATATCCTCCCCAATCCCAAAGATTGAAAATGATGTCATGAAAAAAGTGTGCAGCTAACAAACTCTTCATTTTCCTGACAACTGAGACTCTTTGAATCTGAGAGCAGAAAGCAGGCAGCATGGATCAGCAGACAGACCGCAGATATACTTTGGACAATCATGCAAAACATGCAGCTCATAAGTTACTTTGTCATCTTCAAACCAAATGTTCTGGTTAGTGTTCTGTGGGCCAGCAACAATAAGGTCTTACGCTTATGTTTGCTAAGAGCAGGCATTAATTAGTTAAATTAACATGACATAAAATTGCATTAAAACAGACAATGAGCCCTTAGTGTATTAATGAAATCTTACTATCTGACACTTGGTATAAATGCTGTATTTTTGAATCAGTCAACAACTGACAGTGTCTAACACTAGCTAGTGTACACTGTTGGGTGGTCTGCAGTGAAGTTACCCAGATGTTGCAGCAGCTCTTATTTCCATATAGGAAACAGACACACACAGTGTCTTTGCTAGTTTCAGACTGACGCAGTTGTCATTTTCCCCTTCAGAGCCCATGTTGTTTCAATAGAAAATACACTTGCACCCATCTGAGCGCACACGGGTGTACCGGTCTTAAAATAAGGTTTGGTCAGCCGCACTGTTGGCGCATTGCTAGCTTAAGACAGGAGAAAGTGATTGATGGGCAGAAACCTGGTCTGAAGTCAGTGTTTCACTGTTATTTTAAGGCCGCATTGTCAAGAGAGTAATATGTGCCAACATAGGCGGGCGCATACACTCTGTTACACAAAAGCAGAGTGGGCCAGTGTTTCCTATTCATCACCTAGACTAAATTTGTCCACCGCAGTTTCATAATGAACCAAGATCAACACTATTTACACTTGTCATCGTATAACAAAATATTACTGACATTGTGATTTGTGCACAGTGAATCATTGTAGATCTTTGCATTGATTCACTCAGCCTGCCCTTCACCCCTCAGTGTGCACAGAGCCGCTGCCTGCCTGCGCCAGGACTGGGCTCACTGGTCAGTCACAATATGTAATCAACTCCCCATGAATAGGATAAAAATTAACAGTACTAAAAGTGATATTGAGATAGTGAGAAAGTGAGACTTTCTTGGGACTTTTAAAGCAATGACCACGTCCCACCTCTGTCCCACAGGAGAAAAAAAAACCCCGAACATTCTAATTAAAACCTCGAAATACCCCGAAAAAAAAAAACACTTAAACATCCCTTCCTGTTTCAGTGTATATGTGTGTGTGTTTGTGTGTGTTAGCCTCCATGCCTCAGGCAAATGATTCCCAAATTGACATTCCCACCCTTCAAGGCCAATTCCACAGCTGTAAACCCTCCAGGGGCCAAGAGGCGACAACATGGCAACACTACACACTGCTCCCACTCAGAAAAATGATGACATTAATATACTGGGATACAACAGTATGTCATGCATTAGGGAGCACTCGTTCTTACATAAAACTTAGGGGGGAGTGTGTGTGTGTGTGTGTGTGTGTGTGTGTTGCAAATGTATTGCCTTTGGTTTATGATATAGGCTTCCTGCACACATAACAGCATATTTTGCATATGTGGATGCATGGTTTATGCAAGATAATGAATGTAGCTTTACATCATATCTGAAAGGTGTAATACAGCAGGAAAATGTTTTGTTCTGCTGATAGCGGCTCTCTCTGTGCGTTTCCTCTTTCATTGTGTCTGTGGGTAAAAGTTCCCATGCAGGCACTGTTGATCACGGCCTATCGAGTGTCATCTGATTTGCATTTAGTGGACGCATCATTATTCACAACATTTGATGTCCGCAGAAAACACATTAGACCTCTCTGTTTAGGTGTCGAGTGGCGTCGGCCACGACCGCACAGACATAGTTTGTGCGCCCAAGTAGTCCAAATGTAAATTGATATATAAGAAAATGCCCCATTAACTTTTTCATTAATGGTTATGATGCATTCTGGGTGTCGTCCGTGGGGTGGTGTGCTTCCCTGAGCACGGCCGTGCACACAAACAACACAGACACGCAGACGCACACAAACTTCACATACATTTATCTGTACACATTATGTAGAATTTCAACTTAAAAACAGTATAGTATATCTATTAATGCTGGTTCTCTTTAATTGGACCATTATTGAAACTTCACCTATTCATATTGCCAGATGTGTTCACAGCTGTTTAAATAGGCACGCGGGGCTCATATCGGCTTTATTTTCAATCACTGTGCATTGATGTTTTAAACCTGGAAGGACTCACCCTTAATGCATGTAGTGTGTGGTGTATATGTGCATATTCTCAGGTTTTCATGAGGCTGGTTTACTTGTTGTGCAGATAAATTTACAAATAAATACATATAAATGCTAATCTTGAAGATTTTCTTCTTTCTTTTGTTTATTTTTCTTTATGTCTCTCAACATCCCTTGTTCTTTATATTCATGTTTGAAATATCAGTATATGAAGCTGAATTTGCAGTGCTATGATAGAATTCAGGTCATAGACACCAGTAAAGACACCAATGTCACGTCCTGTGTATTGTATTCCTTCTGGATAGCATGTTAGCAAGCAGTTGCCTGTTTACTCTTCCACTGCACACAGAGCAACATTAGCATTCATTTGGGAATCTGATGAATGTAAATCCAACATCCACTCCTTTTAGCTTTGTTTTTGGTCTCCACCATCCTATGGTCTTTTCGCTGCTAAATGTTGTGTGAAGCTGAAAGGAACTGCAGTCCGGTGGTAATTCTCTGTGAGTGTGTCACTGTTAGTGACATCTTTCACATCACACGCAGCCTTTAAGCCATTGTTGAAAAAAGAAATATTGATTAGTGCAGCTTTAAATGTGGCTCCTTTAAAGTAATTAGCAATCAGTCCAAAAAGCCAGTCAAAAAAAAAGCATATGTGTGTGTGTGTGGTTGTATATATATATATATATATAAATATATATATATATGCATTAACCCCCCTCCCCTCCCCACCTACTCAACTTTAAATACCTCCCATCTGTATTTCCCCTTCTACATTTGTCTCTCCATACACATCCTTGCAGTGTGCACACAAAAACACACCAACACCCCCAGCAGCCAGTGACTGCAAGAATTAATGTGTCTATTGTTCGACCAGCACGCCAAACACTTATCCCTGAGTGTTTGCAGGCTGCTGAAGGGAAAGAATTAAAGGTGAGTGTGTTTGTGTGTGTGTGTGTGTGTGTGTGTGTGTGTAAAGTTTTCACACACACACGCACACATACAAAGGTCGCTAGGTTGCAAAACCATGGCAACATTTTACGGGATCAAGCACGAGTGGCATCTGTGAGAGTTCAGTTTACTCTGGCGTTTGCGTGTTTGTGAACATATTGAAGTACAGAGACTGTAGATTACTCAGCACAATAATTAAGTTGGCTACGGAGCGGAGAAACACAACAGTGCCGATAATACAGGAGGGCCCAGCGCACACTCACACCCAGTGATGCTTCGCGTGTTACACAAAGTTATTCTCCAGTCAGTTATGAGGAGTGCATCGTGGGAAGAATTCCACAGTAAATAACAAAAACAAGACAAAAGGATATGACAAGTTTTATGAAAGTAGTCTCAACCATATTAACTTTTATTGATCTCTCGTCGACAATCTTTTATATTTTCGTCCTACTTTGTTCTTATTGAACGATGATACATTTTGATGTAATGAATTTTCATCTCTGTCTTTGTTTTCATGTCTTCATTTTTACATTAATGTTTTTATCTTGTTTTTATGTTCATTTTTATGTCTTTTCATTATTATTATTCTTTTTGTTATTATTTTTAGAGCCGTTTTGTAATGTTATGTGATAAACTCATTCATTTTGAGAATGAAAATGTTATTGTATTATGAGAAAAAGTCAACAAATCTAGTTATATTTATCTTTATTCACAAAATATTACAACCTTTTTATGAAATTACAATGTTGCCTAAATGCTTCATTCTCAAAAATATTACAGCTTCATTACTAAAACATTAAAAACACATCTAAAAATATTTTAACTTTGTGGCCATGTATATAATGTATATCAGTGGATGTTTGCAACCACACTACCTCAATATGTCCATGGTATTTAACCTTTTATGAAATACTGAGTTTAGGAAACTCTGTGGCTTCATTAAATTATGCAAAATAACATAATCTGGGAGTTTGTTTAATAAGTTTTACATCTTCATTATCTTGTTTTATTGGTACCAGGAAATTGGTGAGTTAACAAAGACCATTCAGAACAACACAAATCCTCATCATTAAGTGGGAATTATAGAAAGTATTAATTTTCAAGTGATTTTTAAGGTGATTTTAACCTTTTGACAAGAACAGCTGGATTCAGACCTGATTGCTGTTCCTTTTTTCTTGGACATCTTCTTAGAATAGATGAATGAAAAATAAGAGGGCGTCCATGTTTTGCTCTCCGCACTTGTTTACCCGCGGTCCCCTTTACTCTTCCTATTAAATTTACTATTGAGGAGCGAAGACATTAACAGAAGAGGAAAAAGTGCGACAAATAATGTGGACATTTCATGCGTAAGCTGCGAATTGAGCGATGTATTAATGGGGGGAAATTATTGTGCATTCAATTACGGCGCAATGCCTTCCAGAGATGTTTGTGTGATTTGGCCGCCGCCTGCCATAGTGGGGGGCCCCCCTTGACTGATGAGAGCCCTAATCTGCTAATCTCACCAATGGGTGTGGAGGTGGGTTGGAGGGGGTGTTTATCTGATGAGCCAAACACCTCGACTCGCAGCCCGCTAACGGTGGCCAATAAAATTAAAGAGCTGGTGCGTGCCCGGGCGGTGGAGGAAGACGAAAGAGGAAATCAGAGATAGATAAACAAATAGAATCATAAAAAGGCAGGGTGCTGGTGAAGTGGTAATTCAGTGGGAGTTCATTAGGAGAGAGATGGAGGAATGAGGAGTGGAGGGCTAAACTGTGGATGACATTACCTCTAATGTGGCTCCCCTGCAGAGTTTGTGATAGGGTGGCCGTTCCAGGCGAAAATAGGGTTTTTAGCATGACGCCACGCTCACAAAGACAAACTCCCACTAAATAGGATTTTTTTTTTCTTAAGCATTGTACTATTTTAGTGTGGAAAACATCTCCAAATGGGGTTCTCAAATGTGTTCAGGCATACAGCCAAGTTGAGACAACATGGACAAATGAGTTTTGTGGTGTAGCAAATTTGCATGGAGCTTCAGTGTTTTGAGCAGTAAGCCTAAAGCAACTTTTTTCTTTTCTTTTTTTTTTTGATAAAGAAGAACAGACCATCCATCAGTTACATTTCATCAAATACTGTCTGATATGAAACATCATTTAATCTCTTAAAGGGTCAGTTCATAATATTTTCATGTCTATGTCTGGTTGTATTTATCTATGCAGACTGACGTGGTTTTATTTCTTGATTTTGAAATATGAGACGTGAAAGTTCGGACTCCACCCTAATTCAAAGGATAAGCCTTTCCTGTCCTCCACCTGTCATCTCATCTCTCCACCCACCTGCACAGCGGCTCCTAATTTCCTCATCAGCTCCACTAGAATACCAAACTGTTAGCTCGTCTTTGACCACTGACTTTCAGAAAAGTTCCTTTACCTGAACTTGCCCTGATTCAGTGTCACATTATGTTCCTTTTCCCCGTTGCCAACACCCGAACTGTGACATTAATAGGGACTTCTTCTTTAGCAGAAAGTAATTCTAATAAAAATGTTCACCATTCTGGACAAACAAAACTAAAACTATCTTCACAGCTACCTGACACATACAGAGCCCATGTGTTTCTGCACTTAAATGCAGAATAATATGTATTTTTAACATTCTGTAGCATAAACATCTGGAATAAAATTAGAATTATGAGAATACATCTTATATAAGTACTTTTAGAACCGCAGTAGAATGTAAGAAAACACTTGACTATGATTTTATTAATTCTAATGGTTGTTTTTCTTGGATTGATCACAAACTGGAACCGGCGTTATGTCCACAATGCCCATCACTTATTATATGCCATATGCCGTCAGCATCAGAACCAGCATAAGAAACCATTGGTATGTACCTATGTATGCATGTTGACTTGAGTGGCTATCAGTAAACAGGGCGAATTTAAAATGGTATAGGTACAGACAAAGAACTAAACAAAGTTCACAAGTTAAAAAAAGACATTTAAACATCTAGCTGTTATACAGACAAGAAGTGGACAACAGAGTAAATCCACAGTCAGTATGTTAGGGTTGGATACATGGTGCATTATAATAAACTGCTCTAATTACACAAGTAATGAAATTATATTATGTACATGTTAATGCACAATGTTTATGTATTATAAATATATATTAAATCTATATATACAGGTGGTCACCAGATGATTAAGGGGATCAGAATGAGAAAAACATTTGTTACATGAAATTATATTTTTCTGACATTTCTTAAATTTTTTACAATTTTCTTGTTAGATAGTGAACACTTACGTCTTCACGCCAGTAAAAATCCTTCAAATGTAGGAAAAAGCCCTTCATTTTGTTGAACTGCTCATAACACATCTACATTGATTCATTTCAAAGAGCCACGAGCCAAAGAAAATTAAGAACCACTGGCATGGAAAACCTAAAATATATACGAATGCAACTTAATAGGAGACATAAAAAAAAAAGAAAAAAAAGAAAAGCATACTGTGTCAATCAGTAAAAAGGCAGCAACACCCAGTTTAGGGAAGGATCTTTAGCATCCTGTGTCATAGTTCTTAAATAGTCACCATAAGGATTACAAGTGAAAGGAGTGCTGCTCACAGTATCAATGTTATCTGTCGCCGTTGTCCGCCGCATACCTCTGGATGTCTTTGTGAGACATCACTTCGACTGTAAACAAATTTGTGTTGCTCTTAGCGATCTAGCGGATTTGTTGTCTGGTTGAGCGTATTTAGCAGATGAAACGTGTTGTTGTGACAAGCATGATAGAACACATACGTCGCTTAGGGCTATCTTCCCCTGTTCCCCTGTTGTGGCTACATAAGCAACTGATTGTGATTCACTTTTCAGAGAGAGTATGCAGTGACGAATGTGGCGGCTGTTGTTTTTTTTTTTCTTTCTATTTTGTATGTGTGTGTGTGTGTGTGTGTGTGTGTGTGAGCTGCTTGGTATCTCATGGCGCTTTAATGTTGCCCAGAGTTCTAACTGTGTTTGTGTGTGTGTGTGTGAAACACAGAGAGAGCTGCTTATTCCTTTCTTTCTCTCCATTATGGTATTCTTGTTTTTCAACCTGACATCTCCTCTTTTCTTTTACTTTCTCCTCTCCTCTCCTCTCCTCTCCTCTCCTCTCCTCTCCTCTCCCTGACTGTTACCCAGCACTTTAGAGTAGATGTAATTGCTCAGACAGAACAGGCATTCAGAGCACTGTGGATGTAAATGCTGCTCCATGGCGGTGGCTGACTTAATGAACAGCAGGGCTCGCAGCCCTCTGGCACCACTTAAACTTTAAAACATCTATTATTGAGGTGTGAGAAAAAAAACAGAGTGGCCAGCGCTGACCTCGCTCTTTTTATATCCATAGTCATGTCGGTGGAGGGGTGGATGTTGTCAAAACATACAGGTGCTGCATGTAGCATTTTTAAACTTTCAGTGTATCGTCGTCAAATTAATTTGTAACAACTTGTTTCGAAGCGCATCATCCTTCACATCTGCTTTCTTCTGTGTCTCTGTTGGCTTGAATCTTTTTTGAACAATGGGCTTCCTGTCTTTCCTCCTGCCATCTTAGTTTTCACCTCTGAGGATCACTGACATGTTGAGAACAACCGAGGCCCGGGGCAAAATTGAGTTGTGGGCCCCGACTGAACCCCGGGCCAAGTCTGTTTGAATTGTGTATGTGTCCTGTTGCCTTCAAGTATCCACCAGGCGCAGCGCACACAATAGACTACACATGACAGGTTCCTTATATTTTATATTGTGACCTTATATTTGAGTCCCAGAAACGAACCGCTACTCCTAATTAGGTTTACAGACAATTTATAATCAATCACACTAAACTTGGGCCCTTTGGGAATGAAAGCTTTAGCTGTTATTTCCCTTAATGGCCTTCAAAACTTTTCTCAATCACTTTCTTTCTTAGTAGATCCTTAGTCGTAAGGGTCTACTTGAACACATGATTGTCTGCCAAAGACAGAACACTTATTTATTATTATTTCATGAGAGATTCCTATGTTTCTTTTTCTTTCTCAATGCTCTTCCTACTGCTTTGAAGTGGGCAGGCTTTGTTGGAAAAAATGTGAAGTTATATACATGTGCACCAATCAGGATTTAGCAGCATTTGTGGTTTGTGTGTCCCTGTGATCCTGGGAGCTGTGTTGTCGGGGGCAATAGCCCCTGGTAGGCTCCCAGAGGAGGGGGAAGAGTTATTCACAAGACCCTAATGAATCAGCGAAGACAGAGCTGCAGTACCTTGCCCGGAAAAGGAAAACCAGGTCCACCTCCAGGTGCCAGACCTAGGAGATGAACCTGCTGTCTGATGAACGTTTGGTATTTGGGCCTTAACCCATGGGCCTCAGTTGGGCACACCCTGAAAGAAAGACATGTCGCTGCAACCGTGTGGGACTGGCATTGGGGTCGGGTGCTTTGTAAGCAAAAGTGGGCACAAAGACATGCTGAGTCCTGGCATCGCAGACTGGATCTGGAATGTCACCTCTCCAGCCTCCACTGCAGGAGCAGCTGGTCGGTGCTGTGGTCAGAAGATCATCGGTGTGGCCAACACATCATCTGTGGAGGAGGCGCAGTTTGAAGACTCACCCAAACCCCTGGCAGAGGTCACTGAGGTAGTCAAGAGGCTCCTTGGCAGCAAGCCATCAGGTGTGGATAAGATTTGCCATAAGATTCTGAAGGCTCTGGACTTTTTGGGGCTTTTGTGCCTTTCAGTGTTGCGTGGAGGTGCTGGATCCCACTTTCAAAAGGGGACTGAAGGATGTGCTCTAATTGTCGGGGTATCATACTGCTCAGCCTCCTTGGAAAATTTTATTCCAGGCTGCTGGAAAGGAGACTAATTGTCAGACCTCAGATTGAAGAGGAGCAATCTGGGTAGAGGATGAGTTGCTGTTTAAGTCACAAGACCAAAAGAATGAGTTTGTGGACGCAAGTGGCTGAAATGAGTCTCTTCCGTAGGGTGTCTGTGCTCAGCTGGGTGATGTAGGGTGAGGAGCTCAGACACCTGGAGAGAGCTTGGAGTAGAGCTGCCGCTCCTGGAGCCAGTTGAGGTTGTTTGGGCATCTGATTGGGATGCCTCCTTGGCATTTTCCTCTTGAGGTCTTCTGGGTCCGCCATTCGGGAAGGGACCGCAGGGTAGACCCAGAACTCTCTGGAGGTATTATATATATATATATACCATCTGGCTCTGGAATGCATTGCGTTGCCCCAGGAGGAACTGGAAAACGTTGCACAGGAGAGGGACATCTGGAATACCCTGCTGCCACCGCAAGCCAACCCCGGATAAACGGAGGTGAATGGATGGATAGAAAACTCATTTTAGGAAGCAAATTTGCTGAGTTTAAGCCCTTAAAAATAATATGATGTTTTTTTTACTTTAACTAACACTATTGTTGTTGTGTTTTCAAGGGCTTTAAAGCAATGTGCTCTATTAGGCAACATCACTTTCACGATTCTTGAAACATCATTAGTTATTTTTTTTAATTAATTAAAATGACCTGCAGTCGTAATGGTGGACATTGTGTGACATTGTAACAGAAACAAAAAACCTCATTTGTAGGAGGTCAGAGAGGATTGTTTGTGTTAACAGAGCTTTTGACTTGGATTCTGGGAACTACAATACAAATCCGATCTTTTGTTAAGACAATCTTTCCCTAATCTCATTTTAACCAAGTAGTTTTGCTCATCTACATTTAACAAAAAAATGGATCCCAATGAACAATGTGATGCTACCAGACAAGAACACAGATATTATTCCAAAATCCTGGATTATGTGCAACACCAACCCTTTTGTTTTTATACCTCTGCACCGGTGACAGGGTCACATTTGTCATGAACATTCATTTGGACTCAAGGATGAATTGATTAGATTTTGGTGGTCAAAGGTCAAAGGTCACTGTGACATCATGGCATTTTTAACTTATTAATTCATACACCAATTATGACGATTAAACTCAAATGTCTCTTAGGATGAAATGAAGTGATGACATTTTATATCCAAAAGGTCAAAAGTCAACTTCAATGTGACATCATAATGTTCTGCAGAAACACTTCTTACCATGAGGCGGTAATTCAAGTTATTTATTTTTTAACGGTTAAATTCCAACATTAAACTTCACTTTTTACAATATCTTACAATGATAACCACAGTGTTCTTAGGGTCAAGGAAAGATTGCAGCTATGCCAAATAAATGCTGGTAACAGTTCGGGTTAGACAATTAAAATGATTGGTCAAAGTTAGGGAAAAGACTGTGGTTAAAGTTAATTAAAAGGACTGTGCCAGGATGCAAACTCTCCTGCATCATTGTCAATCGTGCAACAAGCCCTTACCTTCTGGTTTGTTACATATGGGACACTACTCTCTGTGTTGGTACTGAAAATTGATGTTGGGTGTAGACTGTACGGCACAGAAACGTCACATATAGACAAACATGAATTCTTTGGGATACTGGGCTGCCTGCAGTGAGGGCACCAGAACACAGTCTCTACATGTATCATTAGATAATTTCTTTGGTAGAAGGTAAGAAATTTATTCATAGTAAAGTCTGAAACAGCTGAGGCATCTTCTCCCCAACTCTGATGTAATTGTCCTCACATCACATCCATGAGATGTCAATCAAGGTCCCACTTACTTTTCTGAACACAGCACTACAGGAAATGTTGGCCATAATGCACTTTACCCTGGCTTTAAAAGTCCTTATCACTATAATTATTTCTTCATGCTAATTCGTCTTAAGTCTCCAAATGAACATATTAACCATTCAATGATCTTAAAAAGCTAGATATTCCATCTATAATAGACAAAAAAAAAATGAAAGTGCTGGGCTCACATTAAGCTACTTCCATCCTTTGGTGTAAATACAACCTATGAAGATGAAGTCAGAGTTAGCTTAATGCTAACCCCTCTCTCTTTTCCTCTATCTCTCTTTCTCTGGGAATACAAATTTAAAAGGCCATTATACTCCATCACCTCCACCATGCACAGTGTCACTGCCATCACTGCAGTGTCAAGTGTTTTATTTCTGTATTAGAGGGGGAGAGATAAGTGTGTGTGTGTGTGTGTGTGTGCGTGTGTGAGCAAACATATGCCTAATGCTCTACCCACTGTATGCGTGTGTGAGTGTGTGTGAGTGAAAATATACTGTACAAGAGGTTAGCTGTGAGTGTGAGTGGGCCTTGCTCTGCTCTGGACTCACTTATCTCTCCTGCTGTGTAATGGATCCTGCTGGATATTTGCATAAGGTATGGAGGTGATGTCATTTGGTCCTCAGAGCTGCATTTCAATGATGTTTGACTGTTAGAGTAGTGGACATACTCTGAACAAGCTGCACCACTTCAGCTCACTCTGTTCAAAACTTTGATTAAACTTTTACCCAGGACTTCAACTGGGTTGAAAGTGATGTAAAAGATAACTTTGGTTATTCTAATTTTGATGTTTTAAGTTATACTTTCATAGTGGCCATCATTCATATTGGTAATAACAGCTTTGTACTGAACCAACACTGACACCAAGGTAAATGCTGAAATCCACAAATGCAATGACATTGAAAAGGCAAAGTCAAACATTCATTTAATCTTTATTAAGTATCAGACATCCAATGGTTCAAATGTGAGCAGCTATTTATATATAAAGACAGGTGACAAATTAAAAGGACGAACCAGCATAAAGTGTCAATCTGCCTTGGCATTGATTCTACAAGTCTCTGGAACTGTACTGGAGGGACGTCCAACTCGTCTTTCCAAATCTCCCATTGGTGTTCATCTGGGTTGAGATGTGGTGACAGTGAAGGCCACAGCATATGATTGACACCATTTTCATCCTAAGCAAACCATTCACTGACCCCTCATGCACTTTGGATGGATAGAAATGCTTCTCCATTGGATAAAGGTGATGACTCAGAACAACTCTGTAATATATTTACTGACGCCTGCCCCATAAATCTAAATGCAGATGTCACTTCAGTCACTGCTCCTATAAACAGCTGATCAGTCCGTGTGACTGCAGCTCCTGTCCCAACAATGAACCCTCTTAGACTTAGATCTTTTCCTCTTGATACAGAATCCGAATCAAATGGGTCTGCTCAGCATTTTTATTTACACCAGAGAGCATAATGGGATGTTAACTGCTTAATTGTACCATGCAGTGCACCTGTGTGAAAGCATCTGCATTCATTATGTTTATATATACTGTATATACATATATATCTAAGAGCACTTTCCCATTCACTTGAATGTGAGGAGCGTTTTGCTGAGATTCTCCCTCCCCATCTTTTTCGAGTTTGTACTTTCAGATTTCAGTGTCACTGTTCAAATGTCAGCAAGGTGGAGAAACTTTCATGAACATGTGAAACAGTCCAGTTTACACAAAGGTCACATCCAATCAGTTTAATTGTACTTCCTGTATTTGGAGCTCTCTTACAACATCTTCCTTGGAGGATGCTGAGCTTCCTCAACAACCCTCCCCTCACTAATAGCTGTTGTCTTAATACCAAAGTCGGGTATTTTTCAGGTTAAATTTGGGGTGGTGACGCTGGACAGCGATATTAATCTCACCGGCAACATCGTCGTGGTGGTAATGAAGGATGCCCGGTGTTATTTGTATCCTCGCGTGTCGAGTGTTTTGTCAAAAGTAGGCGAGTTTTGCTTGCCTGGTAGATTTGTATTCTCTCCTGGGAGCCATGGCCCAGTAACAGACAGCAGTTGCTCGACATAATTAGACCGGGAAGGTCCTTGTAAACTCATTAATATCTTGCCCGGGCTGAAATGGCTGGCTCGCCGGTGGTTCCTTGGCAAAGAAACATGTAGGGAGTTTTGAGAAAAAAGGAAGATATGAAGTAAAAGTACAAGATAAAAACAGGGTTTGAAGTAAACAGACTGAGGTGTTGAGGGTTCACTATAAAGCTCAGGAGATGGTTTGTAAAGGAATTTAAAAGACGATTGCTTACCACAGCCTTTAAGGAGGAACACTGCTCAGTTGTTGTATTCATTTCTGTTCTTCCTCTGACCTGAGACAGTGCAGCTCAGCAGCTGTAAACATCAACGCTGTCCAAAAGCCACAGTTCACTAAATAAAGAGCAAAGCCCCGGATTTACCACAAGAGCTTCCAAACGTGTTTCCAGGGGATAATAAGGGACAATGATTAATGACTGACTACGATTATGATCTGGTTGTTGTGATAAATTATTAGACATAGGTCAATACTCTGAGTGTCGAGGAAAGAACATGTGATTTAGGATACAGTAAATACCCATTAAATTATGCCTCACCCTTGCTCTAATAATACAATTTAATTAGTGTAGCTTAAAGGTCCCATATAGTATAAAGGTAGATGTCCATGTGTTGTTTGATTATAGATCAGGTCTAGGTTCTATATTAATACTGTGAAAGTATCAAAACCTCAGTCCACAGAGAAATGCACACAGCCTGTATTCAGAAACTGAGCTTTAAAACCAGCCGTCAGGACTTCTGGAACTTTGTGATGTCACAACAAAGTGTTCACTGCTCCCAGACAATCGGAAGAGAGGATCAGAGCCTCCTCTCTTTTGATTGGCTTACTGACATTTTGTTACTAGAGCTCCAGAGAGAAGCCTGAGAGACCACAAATATACAGTATCTTCTCATGGATCAACACTTACAAACGTATCCAAGTAAAAAATAATCTGTTGCAACTTTTCTTTTTTAAGAAGAACAGCTTGTGGTTCTTGTGTCATTTCATCACGTTTTATTGAGTTACGGCTGTGTGATGTGTTTCAAAATCTCTGTGCAGATTTGTCAGCTATACAAATTATGACTAACAAGACCAATGCTTGAACTGTACCAATTTTGGTAATGAAAAATTCTATTTCTGAATATAGACAGCAGGCACCAAACTTTGCTTTTGTTTATACCATTAGATGAGGGGTTCAGCAGCTCACAGTGTGAATGCTTGAATGATGTGTTGTGTGTTATTAGTTAAAATACATTGTATTTGTTCATAATTGTAACTTGGTGAAGATATGACATAGTTCAGGACAAATTTATATATAAATGCAGGTAATTCTAAACGGTTCACTTCCTTCCTCTTTCCTCTGGATTTCGCACCCTCAGTAGACATTGTTTAATTTTACAGGGTCACAAGCGAGAGTGGCTGAGAGCCACTATTCATGCAGGTACAGTAAGACACAGCCGTTCCACAATGCCTCAGTATTAGATTAAATGACATGTTATGATTGCCTTTGTCTGCAACGTATGACTTCAACCAGTGGGACAGTGAATGCAGCAATAATCAAAATAATCATATTTTTCATTGTGTTACATTTTAGTAAATGAAAAAGTTGTGATATTAAATCATTGTATGGAACTTCTCCTCCAACCTAGATGAATCTGGGGGTTGGTCGAGCGTTCAGATTACTGTAATTAAAACTTCTGGACTCCAAACACCTGCTTTATGCAACCATCTTCGGCAATTTGACCTATACCTAAACAGTGACAGGCCGTACATGCAAAAGAGGCCGGCGGAGGAAAGGCCAGTTTGTGGATCGTCCCAGAATGCCCTGCAGTTCCTCTCCGCACACACACAGTTAAGTCCCCATGGGTACACCTACACACTTTGTGACCTCTCTGCTCAGCGGACATCATCAGGCAGATTAAAATCAGTTAATGTACTTGGGGCTAGTTGACTCTCTATCTCACACGCACACACAGACACACACACACACACACACACACACACACACACTCACACAACCATCAACCAGCCATTTGTCACTCACTTTTTAAAATTAATACTCATTGTTTTTGCTAAGCAGAGGATGTCCCGGAGGCTGCCTCACAGGGTTGTGTGTGTGTGTGTGTGTGTCTGTGTGTGTGTGTGTGCGTGAATGTGTATGGACTGCACATTAGATTCACTGAAGAGAGGGTTTCAGTGGATTACTACAGCCCCAAAGTGCTGTGCCCTTTCATTAACCTTGCCTTTTAGTCGTCTCATTTAATACAAAACAAATTTCTAATCTGCAGCCTGCTAAACAGTTCTGCAGCTCAGTCTGTGGCTATGTATGTGTGCGTGTGTGTGCGTGTGTGTGTGTGTGTGTGTGAGAATGTGTGTGTGTTACTGTTACTCTTATTGCCTTGGGTTCTCGCTGCCTAGCCCTCTAATTACTCCCCGAAACAGGCGGCCAGGCTCCTCCTATGTGCTATCATCATTTTAAATTTATTTTGATTGATTTGTGTCAGCTTTAACTATGCTTTGGGCCGAGGTCGATAAATAAAGATCAATACTTTAATGTTTTCCTCTGAACCTTTATTAAAAAATAGATTGGCTATAAAGAGGGCTGAATTACGAGGAGGAGTGCCTACTTCCAATGCATGTCAACTGGAATCTAATTGAACAACACAGAACCAGTGGAGATTAGTCCAGGGAGTGTGAGCTGCAGGAGGCCCCGAGTGTTAGAGAGAGAGGGGGGAGAGCTGGAATGAGGAATTGATGCTGGAAGGTGAAAGAGAGAGAGAGAGAGAGAAAAAAAGAAAAGTTGGAGAGTTGTTTGGTCTTGCTACAACTTGTGATGTGCTTCTGCTGTGATTTTCAGATCTTAATATTAAGTAAAAGACAGTGAACAGTGCAAATGTGAGCAGTGGTGACTGTTCCACTGCTTTATGATGTTCAAGGAGGGATTTGCTTTTGTGCTTGAAAATAAGATTATTAGGTTATTATCAGCAGGGAAGCTGTCAAGATAGTGCACATAGTGTTATTTGGTATTTGAGATGCAGATGTGTGACAAATTACAAGTGGAGAAACACAACAAATGAATGAAAATCATGTGAATCATACGCTATGGCCTAGAGCTGAGCAATATCACCTTAAATCTATATCGAGATTAATTTACATTGAAACAAGATCTTATTAAATCCACCTCTGCATAAGATTTTCTGTTCTCACCTCTTATTAATGCTGTGTGTAGAAAATACTGGATTGCTTCTTGAAGCAACATTTATTTAACCTATTTTGTACTTAAGAGTACTTAGGCTTTTGTGGATGACTTCTTATTTTTGTGTGTGATGTAGATAGCAAATATGGTTGATGGCTCCGAAACGGCCTGGGAAGGGAAGACTTATGGGTCCAGGGTGAAGTTGTATCTAACTTTCAAAGTGGCATTACTGTTGTCACGTCTGTTGCAAACACCAGAGCACTTTCTGTTTTTCCCCAGAGCCTCATATCTACCACCAACACAGGACAGACAGACAACATGGCTACCACTATCAGTCTGGCTACTGGCAAAAGCAAGAAACAGTTAGAAACCCTGATCTCAGTGCTGTTCTAAAGACACAGTAAAACACGCGTGTATTAATAAGGATAGGCAGGCAGGTTTTGTTATGTTCTGGTGTCATTGAAATGAGGCCAACTGAATGTTGGTTTTGAAGCTCTCTCCATTGAGCGAATGCCAGTCCGAGGTTAATTCTTCTTTCACCTTGGTTTCTATCACTCTCCATCTTCACTTTCTTCCAATAACGGGGCTCTTCTTCTTTTTGCACAGTTACTAAGGTTGTTCCACCTTCTGCAATAACTCAGGGAAGCTACCAATAGCTAACAGGGAAAACAGCAGCGCTATCATCTTTCTGTTCTGGCCGCACAATTGCAGACACACTTCATTTGTGCCGTAAATGGAATAATTACAGAATTACATAGTATTATGGTTTATAGGGAATCAATCTAAACACTGGTGTTGCCATTTCCCAAATTTGATTCTGTATCTGAAAGTAGTGATTTGATTTGGAAAGTAATGTTGCTCTACAGCAGCGGTTCCCAAACTTTTCCAATTCAAAATGTTAGCTCCTCACATTCAACCCCATAACAATACAGAGGCCAAATATTGCGTTCTCTTTTTATCTTAATGAAAACGATTGAACACTCAGGACTGAGGAGTTTTTAAACATTTTGTTTGAAAACGTTTAAAAACATAATTGTTATATAGATTTTTTCACCAAAGTTGTACTGTTTTGAAAATGATTTGTCGGCCCACTTGCAATACTTTAGTGGGCCCCGGCCAAAGGAACCGTGCTTGGGGAGAAAACACTGAAAAGGAAGTACAAATTTGAGCTTTTACTACTTCAAATCAAACGCTGCATTGTCTTTATGAGTGTGTCTCATAGGATCTTGAAATCTGCTCAAACCTCCAAATAAAAATTTCAACTGAAAAAGGTATGATGACACTAAGATCAACCCTGTCTCCAAGAAATTTCATTTATATACAATTAAACTGCGTTACCTTTACAATTATGTTTTTTCTTAACGTAATAAGGATAAATTGTTCATTTATAAATTTGGCTCCTGACCGATACATCGACACTGAACATTCACAGATTTGTTTTCTGCCAACATAGCTAACATTGCAGTACAATATTACAGGCCAGTTCAATAGATTTCTCTGAACATAATCCAGGCAGAAATGACGTTTCCTACTAAACGTATTAGCTGTTGCAGTTTAGTTGTACATTAACATCATTTCGCAAAATTTCACGGAATTTCTTGGAAACGGGGGAACACTGGATAACGCACACATCACACTCTCTGTTTCAGTGTGAGCTCCACAGCTGTGGCCTCTGTCCGTCCAGCACTCAGTCCTGAGGGGATCAGAGTTTTGAGGGCAGGGCAGGAAGCATGTTGAGGTGGGATTAAAATGCTTTTGTTGTTATTTGTGCCACTGTCATCGTCAGACAAACTGAAAGAACGCACTGTCCTCTGGTGCATCAACTGACTTTTCAATCCACACTGTGATTAACCTTTTGTACACGGCGCAGATTATGGCTTAAATGTGGTGTGCTTACATAGACACACACACACACACACAATCATGGACACTGCAGTTGAGCTCAGTGTTGTTTGTCTGTCGCGTTGTGTTGTCAGTGTGGGAACAGGACGACACACTCAGGTAACATTTAACTTATCTATATTGTGGTAGTAGGAGACACAAGTCATTACACAGGTCATTAGTAATAGATAGATAGATAGATAGATAGATAGATAGATAGATAGATGGATGGATACTTTATTCATCCCTTGGGGGTAATTCAGATGTCCAGTAGTTCAATAGTGGTAATAATAATTGTTAATAATTAACAATAATAGTTCAATAGTCCAGTTCATGATCCACTGCCTTTGGCTGAGGTGTTGTATAGCCTGGTGGCAGTGGGAATAAAGGATCTCCTGAACCTCTCTGTTCTGCAGCGCAGTGAGATGAGATGTTTGCTGCTGTAGCTGCTTCTCTGTCCTGCCAGAATGTTGTGGAGAGGATGGTTGGTATTGTCCAAGATGGCCTCCATCTTATATTGCATGTGTCTCTCAACAACAGTCCTGAGTGAGTCCAGACTCCTGCCAAGCACAGACCCAGACTTTTTTGACCAGCTTGTCCAGTCTCTTTGTGTTCATGTCAGACATGCTGCCACCCCAGGATGCTGCAGCATAACTTGTATGTCAATATAAAATAAACCCTTAAATGTGCTTATGGTGTGATGCAATCTAAGTAATGTATAACAAAACAAAGACCCCATAATGGCAGTTTAAAACGTGAACCTTTAAAGCTGCTGTAATCATTAGGGGTTATGTGAACGGGGTCAATTCTAGTTTTGTTTGTTTTGGTTTTACGGTCCACAACTTCACTGTTTTTAGTCTCAGCACTTTCATCAACCTTGTTTACAACAGCAGCTGTTTTCAATGAGAAAGTTCTGATAAACCTACTGTACACTACCTTCCCGGCACCAAACATAGACTGCAAATAAAGATGGACGTAGCCTCTGTGATGTCACTCACAGGTTTCTGAAGAGTGGTTTTGAAGCTCAGAGTGGGCTGGTCCACCGTCACCATCTTGTCAGTGCCTGACTCCGCCTAACTCCTCGCTAATCCAAAAATGATATGCACATTTGGTGGAGTGGGGGCTTAGCTGGTTTGTGACCATCGCATTAGAAATCACCCATCATGTTTCAAAAACAAAATGTAACTATTTAAATATTTAATTAAAGAAGACAAGTCCTTTCAAGTCTGTCTCAAGTCTAAGTCAAGTCTCAAGTCATGAACATACCATGTCTAAGTCAAGTCGGGTGTGTTATCAGTGTTAGTCAAGCAAGTCTCAAGTCCTCAAATTTGTCTGACTTGAGACAAGTCATGTGACCCAAGTTCCCCACCTCTCTCAATGAATACAGTGTAATCAAAACCAACCAAACCTATAGATATGAAAACAAAACACATTGTAAGGCATAGACTTCTTTTTAATAACTCATTTTTGTATCACTTTACAAACTATCAGTCTTCTTTGATTTGATTGATTTGATGGGAAAATAAAGTCACTGCCTCAGTAAGTTGAGGACTATTGGATCTTTACATTGGACCTAGTTAATTCAAACATACACAGCTATGAGTCTGTAAGAAACAAGTTTTAATAGATTTATAGTAAATTAGAACCTTTCAACAGAGACACCCTGCTGAGAGGAAATGATCTTTCACTGCAGGTTGCCGGCACATGGTAAAACCACAGTTATATCCGGGGAATAGTACTGTATGTTTTAAGAGTGTTGATCCAAGAGATGGTGAAAAAAGATGGCCTGACATTTTAATATTCATCCTGTTTATTCCACATTTCCTCACCAGATTGCAATGCATTTCTTACCAAGTGCAAGAACAGAAACATTTTCAGTTAAATCCAAAAATTATCTGAACAGAAGGTGGAATCACTGCAGCACATAAGATCCTATATTTCACCATACTGTCACGTTTATTTGAATAGCAGATGTATGAAAGCCTAGTTAAATGCAAGGGATTAAACACAATATAAACTTGATCCATTTCACTAACTGGCTCTTAATCTGTCATTGTCGCTGTCTCAGGTGGTAGAATACTGATGTGCCGCCTCCCAGCTCCTCGCCGCTGCCTGTCTCTGATCTGCCACCAGCCCAGTGTATGATTGGAGCTCACACATAATGGTGTGTGTTTGTGTGTGTGTGTGTGTGTGTGCGTGTGTGTGTGCGTGTGTGTGTGTGTGTGTGTGTGTGTGTGTTAGATGGATGAATTTTGCCAGCACTTATAAGTTTCACTGATCAATGGTCCTGAGAAGTGAAATCCTATTTGGAAGAAGATGTAAAAGGAAGACCTTGAGATGTGTCCACACACACACACACACACACACACACACATGCACAGTGGCCAGTGATGGTTGGTTGGAGGGAAGACTTCGGCTGGCGAGAGTGTCAGAGGGTACTTGCCGGCTATAGTGCATTTTGCTGTAATGGCGTCCCAGTTGTCTTGTCAGAAATCAATGGGAACCAGGACTCTCTGCAAGCACATGGAGGTCAAGGCTTCGTCTGCCTAAATATTTAATTCAGGGAACACGTCTGGAGCTTTTAAAGATGCGCACACTGCCCTCTTTTTTTTTTCTCCTGTGGTGAGTATTTGCGGACACAAGTACACACTCTTCACATTCTTTTTAGGGTTTACTGTAAATGCATTGCTTACACGCATGTGGAAACACAAACCACGCAGGCAAAAACGCACATTAAACACACATACACACATACACACACACACACACACACACACACACACACACACACACACACACATAAACAAACACATTCACGGACTGGGTGGCACTGCCAGTCCATCCTGGCTAGGTCAGGGCCGGGTTAAAATCAATTCTAATCAATTATTAAGGGCTTGTGTATCTCACGAGATAAAAAAGGGAGCCAGTGGGTTGAGCTGATGGATAGAGTCCACTCCTTCTGTGGACAACTACTCAACCCCCCCCCCCAAAAAAAAATCTGAAAGGAAATATCTGATGAGAGGGCAAAAGTGTAAAGAACATCAGTGTATCTGATTTAAGCATGTGGCTGATAGTGTTGTATTATTTTTACTTGTTCACGTGGATGGCAGGATTTCTAAATAACTTAGTTGACATTGGGAGGTGAAGATGACTTGCGGGCTTTAAAGTGGAATATTGCTCAAGGGAACTCGTGCAGCGTTGTTGCTTGGCTACTTGTCAGCACATTGTAGCTGCTGGTTGAATGCTGTTATCGTTATCCTATACACAGCTCTTACTAATTCATGACTTTAACTTGAAGTGAGTAGTATTTGCCAAATCAAAAAAAGTTCAAGAAACTCACGACCCCCAAATCATCATTTAAAACCCCCATGTGTTTGATTTTTACGTGTCTCACACATAGACTGTAAATAAAGATGAACATGGCCATCGTGACGTCACCAAGAAGTTTCTGAAGAATGGTTTTGAAGCTCAGAGTGAGCTGCCCCACTGTCACCATCTTGGCAGTGTCTGACTCCACGTAACTCCTGTTTGTTTCTCAGTGTTGGCTACATTTTTCAACCCCTCTTTGCCACTTGGTCACACACTTTAAGCTTCATTATGTAAGACTCTGGACACCCTTTGAATCCTTTAGTTACCTGGCAATTCACAATAAAAAATACAAAAAGATAAAGGAAGAGTTGTTGTAAATGATTTGTCAACGAGGTGGATTTGTTCTTTGTCATGTAAATAGAGGAAGAATACCTTATTGTGATTAAAAGTACTGCATTTAAAAATTTAAATGTGAAATATCAGTTTTTTGTCCACTTGGAAGCAGAATTATTCAACAAGCTGAACATCTCACATACTGTAAATTTTTGACATATTATGACCTCATATATGTGATGTAATGTTTTGATGCATTTTGCTGTAAAATTCACCAGATGATTTGTTACGCAGAAGTATCTGAGAAGGCTTTGTTGTAAAAAGGGCAGGCGCTTTAAATATAATACTAAAGAATACAACACAACAGCAAGGCACAGTCTGAGGAGCTTTGGAAAGCTAGTTAGCATGTTAGCATGAAAAGCATAAAAGATAATCCTAACAAATACCATAGTCGCTTCCCCATAGCTGCCGATAGTTCCTGCGTCATAGGACTGATTGTTGCAAACCACTGTGAATAGCTCGGAGCCTGACAAGATGGATTCTCACTTGCAAGATATCTTGCTAGCTTACATTTGATGCAGTTAAGCAGATCATTTTCGATTCACTCATCCAGCAGACACGCAGCAACATTAGCAATCATCGAGAGGCATGTTTCTGACCTGAATCATACAAACTCCAATCTTCACTCTCCTCTAAGCTCCGTTTTGTTCAAAGTGCTAAATGCTCCACTATGTTCAACAGCTAATCGCTAACTTTTTCTGCTGTTTGGTGCTGGGTAATACAGTAAGTGTACAGTCATTTGAGAGTTTTGTCACTGAAACACCTGCTGCTGCTGATGCTGAAGGTGATGAGAGCACTTAGATTGAAAACAGTGAATTTCTGGCCCGTCAAACCAAGACAATGAGCTAAATAATGCCAAAACGCTCCGCAGATACAAGCAAAACTAAAGAGTCAGGAAATAATTCTGATAATTCTCAGAGGGTTTGACCCCTTTCACATCACACATAGTCATTTGACCCATTGTACAGTTTAACACATACAAAGAGTGTCATGAGTAGTTAGCAACATGATCCAGTTATTAAGTAATCTCAACTTCCTCATATTTTGCTATTACATGCTTGTGTCCTACCCCAAATAAAACATCTTTCGGTCCAGCTTTGCTAATTGCATTTTGACATTTTGTCTGACGTGCGTCGTGGCTGGAGCATGAAGTTCACTGCCCACCACCAGCCGCGTCCTTCCACCAACAGAGGACACGTCAGGGTGGAGCCAGGGTGACCCAGATGGGCCTAACACCAATCAATGCCGGCTCGTCTTAAGTGTGATCACTAAAGACAGATGGACAAACACACATAAGCGCGCACACACATACAGAGACAGAATGGCCACGCTTTGGTCGATGAGCCCCTGGGCTGGTCTGAAAAGGCGTCACATGTGAGAAGCATGTCGTTCCAGCCTGATGAGCAATCTGCCTCATCAAAAGACCTTTATCCCAATCAATAAGGCTTTCGGCAAGGGAGTCTTGTGCCGCCTGTCCACAGTCTTCACCGCACACCGCTCTGTGGGTGACTGCGCCTGCGCGCGCTCAGTGGGGGATATGTTAGTGTGTGTACATTGTGCATGTCAGATGCAAGGTTTTACTCAATGCTGTGCACTAATAAGAGGAGCGGATGTTAATCTTTTCCGGTGTAGATGCCTGTGCCTGCACATCTTACATGTCTCATGAGAAGTATGCATGGGTTTGACAGTTAAAGTGTCTTTTTGGTCTTTTTGTTCTGCTATATAATCAAATTCATGGTTAGCCTCTGTGTATGTGTCAGAGAAGAAGAAAAAAATGCTCTGTCTCTCTCTCTTTTCAGTTTTGCTGTAACTCCATTTATTTAAAGCTGGACTCCAGTAGTAGACTTCTATTAAATTAGGACAACCAAACGCTAATGTCAGCATGCTAAATTTAACAATCCTAACATGCTTAGAGGGAATGTTTACTTACCGTTTAAAGGTTGGAGAAATGAGCTTGTAACCAGAAGGTTGTGGTTCGACCTCTGCTTCAGGAGGCTCAGCCTGGGTGGTGAAAGAGCAGCGCTTGCCCCTCTGTAGCTACTAGCGGGCTGCTTCTTTGAGTCCAGCAAATCAGACTGCTTTCAGTGTCTGCAGGTCATAAATACAGACAGTTATAAATATTCTAAAGTTTAGAGAACTTAAAATGTTGACCTTATGAAGTGAAATGATGTAAGTTTCATCCGGACATGAATGTTCCCCATTTAAGAATGTTAACTCATTTAAGTTGTGGAGGCATTTCACTCAGAGATAGATGAAAATTATAACTTGCTGCTTTAGGGTTCAACCACTGGGGACCACGAATGTGTGACCATTCAATCATTTTTGAGATATTTCACTAAAATCAAACATTCCAACCTAAAGTTGGTGGTAGAGGAAAAAAAACAGGTAATCAACAAAGTCAGTGGGGTCCATCCTTTGATGGACGCGCATGTCATACAAAATTTCATGAAAAAATAAATAAATATATACAAAAGTAAAAATAATGATCTAAATTGAAGGTAGCACATCTAGTACATCACCAGTCTTTCTGCTGAAAACATCCAATAAGGTCTCTATCTTGCTCTTCCCTTTCTGCTTGTTGCTGCATCATGACATGGACGTCAATATTATTCATTTCTTTTAAAAAAAGACAAAACCTTTTATACACCACAAAGTGTACAATAGTTCTGAATGAATATATAATACATATGCACATTTGTTTTGTGAAACTTCATCACTCTGAATTTGACATTGTCTTTGTGTGTCATGTTGCAAGTGAAGCAAAAGACACTTCCAATCTGATTTGATTAAAATTTGGTTTGGATCTGATTTGCAAAAATCTGATTACATTCGTTTTTTTTGTCGTTGTCCAGACTCTCTAAGATGCCACACGATGGATCTGGGCTGACATTCTGAACAAGGCCAAAGTACAAAATGTAATAACCTTGATGACATCACCATGACATCACCAGTGGTTATCTTCTCACACCTGACTCCTCCAGAGCCACAGAAGTCATTATATATTGAGTATTACCCTTTATGACAAATCAATTAGTGGAGTGCCCCTTTCATTTCTGTTATATAGAAAACAAAACCGGTGGCAATCTGTGGTTGCATCTCTATAATGTGTCAGTGTATTATCGTTATCATATTATATGATGATACAAAACACCATTCTCCAAGAGTTTTTAGCTGGTTACAGGAGAGCTGTGAATTCATTTGTTATCTTGCTCATACCGCTGCTCCCGCAGGGGGCCAGCTAATTAACCTAATAAAAACATTAACCATTTTCCTAAGGTAAATTGAATTGACTTGTCAACGGTGTACATCAATACACATAAGGAGCTTTAGTGTTTAGTGGGAAGAGCGTTGAAAGTGGTTGGGTGAATGGGGACTGGTTCACTAGTAATCTTTCTTGCTGATCTAGCTGCTCTATTTCCTGTCTGAGTGTGGCGAAAATGATTTCAAATTAAAAGTATGAGCCGTATGTCAGGAGGTTTCTCTCTGTGTATGCTGGTTAAACCTTTTGGAGAGCGGGATGTGATGTGTTTTAATTGTTTTTGGAGTTCACAAAACAATTTGGTGGTAGACAGAGCACCATCTGCAGACACATTTTTTAAAAGTCATAACCCTTCATGTTTAATTTGCTCAGTTAACTAATACATTTTTTTAAATTGTATTTTCCAACACCGTGAATGCTGTTTTAAAATCATTCACTCTGCAAGGAATAAAATATTGATGGAGAAAAGCTGAATCTCTATTATGGTTCCAGGCGCCACAGGTACTGGATGAATCATTTTTCAGTCTACACCACAGCCATTTGTGCCCACAAGCTTTCCCACACTTTAGAATTAGGTCCAAAATATTCAAATTTGGTCCATTTTTCCTTAATGAAGAGTCTCGACTGAAAATTTCATTTTGATAAGCTGCTCTGTTTTGCTACATTTCCTGTTCAGTTGTTTGAGTTGTGACAATGCTTTGCTTTTTTTAATGTAAATTCTCATAAATCAACTTTGTGCTTTTGTAGCTGAAGCTGGTGAACATGTTCACAATAGAGGGTGACACAGGAGTGGATTTTCACTCCTGTCCCACTCCCATAAAAATACTACCGTCCCATCCCAAAACCCATTCCCATTATGCGTGTTTTCTTATTTTTTAGGAGACTCCAACTCCATTGTTGGCAATGGCATTTTATTTAGAGTGCTTCCCGCAGGCTTAGAATTTACTTGTGGTGGTGGGTGGTGCAGCATGCAGAGACACTTGCAGTTGATGATACTTTATCCCAGGTTTCTGTAGCTACAATTTCCATATCCCCCAAATGCCTCACATGCAGTCCATTGGTAGACACTACAATTTCCTGATGTTCCCTAAAAGCCGCACATGCAGACTATCAGTAGATGGTACGGTTTAAAGATGTTCGCTTAAACACCTCACACGCAGACTCTCTGTAGATGGTACAATTTATTCCATGAACACCTCACCTGTAGATGCTAGCAAGGCGGCTCTGCTCAGAGAAGCCTTTAGCCCACACTCAGTCACTGCAGCTCAGACAGGTGTGTGGCCAAAAGTGAGATAGTTGGATAGATAGGAGTGTTTGGGAAGTTTATAAAGATTGTATCTCTCATTTAACTACAAAACTTTTTTTGAAATGAAGTCAACAAGATCAAGGGGTTGCATTTAAATCCCCTTTTGGAATTTGGGATTTTGAATTTGTGATTTCTGCTGTTTAGAATTAAATAACATTTTTGACAAACTCACCAAAAAGTAGGTTCCAACAGGTTCTAGAAACCTCAATCTTTTTTTTGCAACAGGTCTTGAAATATCTGAACAAACTGCTTCAATGCGACCTACAGTACGGTCCAAAATCGAGTAACTTCAAAAAATCTGAAAGGATGCCAATATTGATTTAAAGTGTGTTTAAAGTCTGGATGTGAAGTGGGGTAAAAAGTTTTGAAATAGTTCTAAAAATGTAATACCAAATGTTACACTAACTTTACAAAAAGCACTCGTGGATTAAAGTTATTTATTTTTCCTGCATGAAAAGGTAGTAAAATGTAAAAGTGCAGAGTGCTAGGTAGATTTGATTGACAGTGTGATCTCTGGGAAATGTAGTGCAAAAACACAGAAGCAACTTTACCTACAAATTACAGAGACAAAAAAACATACAGAACTAGAGGAGAAACGCTTCACATTTTTACAATTTCAATTCACTTTCTTTTTACCATTTTCTTTATTCCATCCCTTTGTTTTCCTCTGTCTCTTACTCTATTACAGCCTCCCACTGTCTGCCATGCTGCCTCATCCTGTTAATGTTAAGTGCTGGCTGATGTTTTAATAAATTAAGCTTGATTAAGAAGATTGTCACCTTTTGATTTAAAAAAAAAAAAAAAAGAGAGAGTTGCTGTGTGTTTCACTGCTTCTGTTTGTGTGCTGAGAAGTGAGATTCTGGTTGGAGGGTGTGTGGAAGAAACACCCGCTGATATTGTGTCTTCACTGGGGAGTGTCATCCTCAGTGTGTGTGTGTGTGTGTGTGTGTGTGTGTGATGCTTTATGAGAGCTCTTCTCCCTCAGCCATTAAGCTCCTTCCTCTGGTCTCTCCCTGTGGTGGTGTAATGACCTGCAATCAGCTCTGAGTGTATTGCCATTAAAAGGCCTTCTCCTTTCTACCCTGCACGAAGCCAAACGGCTCTGTTAGAGAAATAATAACACACAGGAGGCAACGGCTACCTCTCTAATTATTACAGATCTATAGTTTCTCTTACCCCTACCACCCACCATAATGGTCATGGTTGGGGTGTTTTGTGTACTTTTTTTATTTTTTTCTGAAAATATTCTGCCTCATAGATAGTGATGGAATTTTTCAGATACGTATTCATTGGGTCAGGCAGCTAGGAGAAAGCTTGTCGTCCTGTCTGGAAATGTATAAGGCAAGACTTTCCCAATAATTAGTATTAATAAGCAGTACACAAACATGTAATAAATGGTTTATAACACACTATAATGTTGTTGTACGCAACAATAAGGACATTTAATTGTCAGCAATTCCAACCTCTCCCGTAAAGACATATTTGATATTCTTTCCATACGTTTTACTGTATCTATATATGTCAATCATTACCTGTTTATATACACCTGTGACTGTATTCCATCAGTATTACTGTGCCAAACAAGTTGTTTCAAAATGTCAGATTTTGTTGTGAGTTTTGGTTGACCACGATGTGACAAGTGTGGACAAGTGGTGGAAAGAGATGGACCGGACAGAGGAGGAAGACAATAAATGGGACCGTTAAACGGACTATGTGGTCTGATCTAGCTTCTGATTTTAAAACAATCACCTAAATTAAGCTAAACCAGGCTCTCCATCCCTTTTATGCCTCTATGAAAAACAAGAATTTGAACGGAACAGGAATTGAAATATAATGTAATGCCAGGCTGCAACAATGTGCGATACAGTTTGAAGTTTAGGCTCTCCAGGTCATAGCAAACATTTTGCAGAAAACACACAAATCTGGGAACTGATAGATCTTAGCGCTAACACGGAGGGAAGTTAAAATGGTAAGATCATTTGAGATGGGTAAACATATTGACAGGGACAACTCAGTAACACCTCCACATCGGTAGGGACATGTCCCTACTGTCCAGACCTGTAACTGCAACCATTTTCTTTTCTGTCTTCTACTAGAGAGCCCATGGGGGTGAACATCCTTGGCTCCATGTTGCCATGGATTTAAAAAGCACCTGGCACCAAAACAATCTATACCACCAGTCTACACCACTGTGAAACACCACAACTTTGGAGGTAAGTGAAATCATGTCAGTGACATGGTATAAATGTGAATCGTCCATGAAATACTGGCACACAAACTACAAGAGTAACAAACAACAGAGGAGTGATGACATAACAGAAAACTACTGCAACAATTCCACAATTAATGGTGATATCCAGATGAATGTTAATGTTAATGTGTTATGTTAATAATCATTCCAATCTTTAAGCATGCTTTCTACTGCATCTTTGTGTTGCTTGGCAACCATTCTGCTAAATGTCACTGAAGAACTACATCGCATGGTGGAAGATTATTATTTGTTATCAATAAATTATTGCATTTTTTTTCTCTTCTTTTATGAAACCTTTGCATGTATATGTAGAAACAAGAAATAAGTAAAAAATAAAGTTAAAATAAATAAGTGACACACAAACTAAAGAGTGATGTGATTTTGTGAGATGTGCATTGTACAAAATGGAAGCAGGGAAAAACAGGTAGCCTGGCTCTGTTGTCAATTAAAAACGTGTTAATTAATGAGCCTTAAATGTAATGGTCTGCATGCTGTAGGTCTTTAGATGGAGCCGGATTCTCCAGCTCAGGAAAGACAACAAAAAATAATTGTATTTACAAAATTTTTAATTGTAACTTTAATGAGTGGTCCTTTTTGAGAGCTTATGTTTTTCCACCCACAAACTTATAACTCATTTTTGTCCAAGCAAAACACTATAAAACAGTTCCCTTTTTTAATGCACTGTTATAAATTTACAACACATCCCCATGATTTTGGCAGCAGCCTTGAGCTCAAGGTGATTGGCGGCCCTTCGGTCTTTCTCTCTTAACCCTTTGACCTCTTCTCCAGTGTGGTTTTATTCTGCAACAATTCAAGCAATTTGTCCACAGTGCGTTAAATATTAATTCCAAGGGCAACTACACAAATACCAATAGATCTCTGCTACTTCTCAGAAAAGATTAGTGCTTTAAGTATTGTTCTTTATATATGAGAAGACCTAAATACAGGCTAATATTTTTACTCACTGCATGTTACAGTAATCATGTTGTTTAAGTTTTTATTAACAATATGGCATCTCGCTGACATCTATATATGAGAACTGCTAGCTAACTAGCTAACTAACACTTTAATGCTATGTGGGTAGCAGTTAATCAATTTATTCCAATCGAGTTTAGACTTTAGAGGTGTGTTTCAAGTAAGGACTTTGACAGTTATATCTTCTCTCTTTCTGTGTTCATTTCTTACTACATGGAGGCTCCAGTATATTGTTTAGCATCATAGCTTAAAGTCTGGCCTCTCTTCATATCAATGACCAACACTGAAATAGTACACTAAGTGGATAGTAGAGTACACAGCCATTTGAAAGAAAAAATGTATTGATGTGTTTTAATAGGTCTGGACTCAGAGTTCCCATTTGATATAAATGGATATTTATTTTCTAAAAACATCTTATCCTGTTCAGGGTCAATTGGGCTGGAGCCTATTCTAGTCTATTATAGTGCTGACACATACAGACAAACAAATAAATTCATACTTATGGGTGACTAAGAGTCCTGCATCTGAAGGAAACCGACATTTAAACCAGACACAAAGGAGCCAAATGGCAGGTGTGTTCATACACACAGCCCTGTTTATGATTATTAATGCTCTAATTCAGATGTATACTTAACCTGATGCATATTTTACATTAAATCTTATACGAAACATTTCCAGTGGCAACAATTTAGCCTCAACGCTTAACCCTCTTTTACTTGTTAAACTCTATAAAATCTGATATCAGAGAAATTTAAAAAGGCCTCCAGGGTCACTCGGATGATATTTTAGATGAACTAATAAGTTTTGCTAGTGCTACATAGCCAACATCACCATTACCAGCTGTTTACGTACCAGTCTAGAAGAAATGTAACGAAATGTTCAGCATCAAACTTCATTCACTCACCAACAGCTGTCTCCAGAGGTAGAAAGCAACACCACTCTTGTCTGTATCACGTCTTTTCTTCTATTGAAGTTAGCATGCTAACCAGCTAGCCCCCCCCCCCGACTCCGTCTCGCCACTTTCAATAACAATATTGACTTACTGTAGACTCCAATCTGCCCTAAAGACATAATGCTGCTCAGTATTATAACCTCCTGTATTCTGAAGACAACATCTGCTGAAGCTCTTTTCTAGCAACAGTCACCAAAACCTGCTCCTGGCAGAGAAAACATATAAATAGCCCCTTTAAAACATAATAGTATTCTCTTTATGGAAAGTTTTGATTGATGTCCTTACACCAATGAAACAAAACATGCAGTCCACTCACACATGAAGCAAATAACATTGATTATCTCATAATAAAGTCACATGTCAATGTCTAGGATACATTAGACAGTTTTCTTCTAATCCATTAGATGGTGGGCCACAACATAATCAAAGAAATTTAGAAATGATATTTAAGAAATGATAATGATGACTGATAAAAATGCAACTGGAATTGACGTTGTTACTGTTCACACGTGGCACTGTGAGCAACAGTCACATATTATTGTTATTATATTTGACTGATTTACTGAACTTGTGTTATCTTTTCATATCACACATGTCTGCTATTTCAGAGGTCTGTGATGCAAGCAACAGAACCTCTGGAACTTCCTGTCAGAAATTTTCAGAATAAAAACTCATTGCTGCAAAACAAACAAACATAACAAAACCTCCTGGTGCTCCTGGTCTGAGGAGAGACAAAACATGAACCAGTGATAAGGTGTTGGGTTGTGTCCTGGAACACTGATCCACAGCGGCTCCACTTACAGAATTTATTGGATCAGCCAGATACCACAGGGAACCTTCAGAAGTCTTGTAGAGTCTGTGCCTTGGCCTGTAGGAACTATTTTGGTATCAACATCAGGGTGCGGTGGCCAAAATGCTTTGTTACTTGAGTGTTTGTGTTGATTCTAACCTACAGAGTACTGCTGGAGATGAATCAGGACCAGACCAGGTTCAAACTGAAGCATTATGTGTGTAAATCATGTGGGCACTGTAGGGAATTATTGTATAGTGTTTTCTTGAATTACAAAGATGTGCTCCAAGGTCAATAGAATTGGATGTGACAAAAGGAAAACGCACAACATACAGAAGCTTTAATAGGGACCTTGCTCCGATTGCAAAGTCCCTATTTTTATTATTGCCATGGCAACCGCCCCAGCTTCTATGGTACAGCTGAGGGCTGAGGTTGGACATCGGTGCCGACCCAAAGAAATTAGATACACACACGTGAACATGTCTCACACACATACATACACACACACAGATTACACTGTATACAGATTCAGGTAATTATATTGTGTTTATGATATGAAATCAGAATATACAAACAGTTTGCACTACAACAACAACAACACACACACACACACACACACACACACACAGAGGGATTGGCTGCCACTTCTTCCTGTTTGAATGCCTTAACACCAGTGAGTTCTTTCTACACTTACTTCCTGGATCAACTGCTACTCACTGTCCATATTACAAGACTGCTTCCATTAGAATGAACCGCCCAGACAAAATACTGGTGAGGTTGATCTTAAAAATAAAAAAATAGATATACTGTCTGTGTGGAAAATGTCTTCTGCATGAAAAGGGAGCCAGGGATGTCATTCAGCTAAAAGAGGATCTCTCCTGAGCAGAAACAAAACACAACTTTTTCTTCTTACCAGCTTCACAGACATCGCTGCTGCACATGCTACACGTGTTGCCGACTTAAATTCCTCTTCCATCCATGGAAATGATTTTCCAGACGCAATGGGACCCGTCCTGTACAGTGTGACTGTGTGTGCTGGTGGTGCAGCTCCAGTCGGGGCGACTTCTGATCCAGTGTCTCTGAAGGTGACCGTCAACTTGCGACGGCCATGTCCTTTGTCCCGTGACGGCAGTAGTGAACAACCACAGGTGGTTGGCTGTGGCACAGCATAACATCTGTTTCACTCCCTTGGTCCTTTGTCCTGAGACGACTGTACCGGACCCTGGTTTGGACATACGCCAATTTTAACAGATTTCTAGCTGACCAACAAGTTCACTGTTCTGAATGAGCTGAACATTGACTATTGACATACTACTATATTGCTCTGTCTCTCAACTTCTGAAGATCTCTGCCATCTTTCCACCTTAATCACAGGTGATTCCATCATCAGAGATGTGAAGTTTAAAATCATCAAAAACCTGTTGCTTTCCACATTCCCCCCCCCAAAAAGAAGGGTTTTAGTGTTCTATTAAATATTTTCAAACAGACTAAAAGGAGTGTTTGTGGGTTTAAGCTTTCTGCAAATTACTGAGCGTAGAGGTTCTCTAAAAGAAAGCAAATACTACAGCATCAAACAACAGTTTTCTCTGTAAAGACACAGCACAATGGGGTGACCCAACAGCTGAGTGGTTAGGGTGTATACCATGTAGGTGCAAGTGCTCTGAGCAGGCAACCCGGTTCAACTCCTGGTTGATCAAATAAAAAGAGTAAGAGTAATGGCATCCTGAGCAGATAATGAAGTGTCCTCAGTTTCTCTGTTCTTTGTTTTGGTATCCGGTCTGAAGGCACTGGCATGTTAGTGCAGGTTAGTCCCTCAGGCCCCACCCACAGGCGAGATGGTACAGTGCAGTAATAGAATTCAGGTGAAAGCGACCAGCCAGAATTTCCTCCACTGAGGAAACCTTGTTTTTCGTCTAAAAAGGCCTACGAACAAAGAAAGAGATCAAACTTTCTTGACAGCATACCACATGAAGATGGTACTTTTAAATGTTAGGTCTCTCTCTATTTAGTTGTTTATCTTAAATTATTTTATTTTAACTCATACCCTAAATTTAGTTTTTCTGACTGAAACATGGCTCAAACCTGATGACAGTAACAACCTATTAGAGATCACTCCAACTACAACCATCTAAACATCTGCAGGTCTACCAGTTATAGATAGATAGCTAGCTAGATAGATAGATAGATACTTTATTAATCCCCTAGGGGAAATTTATGTGTCTATTAGCTCATTGTTGATTGAATAATAATAATAATAATAATAATATTAATAGTGAATAATAAATAAACAATAATAATTACATCAGTCCACTTCCTTTGGCTGAGGTGTTGTATAGCCTGATGGCAGTGGGAACAAAGGATCTCCTGAACCTCTCTGTTCTGCAGTGCAGTGAGATGAGATGTTTGCTGCTGTAGCTGCTTCTCTGTCCTGCCAGAATGTTGTGGAGAGGATGGTTGATATTTTCCAAGATGGCCTCCACCTTACATTGCATGCGTCTCTCCACAACAGTCCTGAGTGAGTCCAGACTCCTGCCAAGCACAGACCCAGCCTTTTTTACCAGCTTGTCCAGTCTCTTTGTGTTCGTGTCAGACATGCTGCCGCCCCAGCAGACTGCAGCATAAAAGAGTACACTGGCCATCAGGACAGTGACCACTTTAATTACAAACTTCTACCCAATGACAAATATTTAAAATTTGAATCTGTACTGATTTCCTGCATCTCCCTGACTCCTTCTGTCCTACACAGGGTGGCAGGTCAAGGTTCAAGTTTTTATTGTCATCATTTGTATTGTGTTTTTTCGTGGACTATTTGGCCCTCAAACTTGTTGAGGAATCTCAGGGTACACAGTTTCCATCTACTTCACTGACTTGCAGATAGGGTTTCCCACCTTGACTCTGTAAATCTTACACAAATGGAACAAAATTCACAGCACTTTCAGGAAAAGACTTTTTTTTTTTTTTTTTCTTTTTTGTATTTCAAAGTAAATACAGGTGTCCCGTGCTTTCCACTCTGCAGTTGCTTGTTATGTTTTTTGAATTGCTGAGTGAAGGTTAGAATGTGGCACTGAACTGCATTTGTGAATTTTTACTTGAGTCAACATTTTGGTTCTCAGGTCTTTCTGAAAAGAATGAATGCTGATCTCAGTGAGAGCGCCTGATCACGTAAAGGATAAAAAATGACTTGTCTGTCTTGTTTGTTTTCCTCTCTGCTGTCATTCTTTCTACTTTGTCACCCTGTCAGTTTCTTTGCGTTGGTGTTTGGATCGCCACCATTGTGCATGTGTCCACACATCACTTCAAATAAATCAGTATTTATCCATAACCTGCGTGTATCTGTGTACATGGGTCTGAATGTGCATGTGTGTGTATTTGTCTGTTTGGCTTTTTTCTTGCTTCTCTCATCGTTTTATCCTGTTTTTATCCCATTAAATGTTCAAATCAAATGCTAATAGTAAACTTAAATGACCCTAGTCTAAATCATTTGAATAGCTCCAGCTTCAGCTCACGTATTATTCATAATGAACAACAATATTTTTTAACAATCATTCTCCTCTCAACCAAGCTCAGAAAGCTCTCAAAGCCTCTTGAATTTAAATTTAATGTGATAAGTAGATTAAAGTTTAGAGAGTAGGCTTTTATATTTCACCGAAATCCAAAGTTTCACAGCGAAATAAAGTTTTCACTGATAAATAAACATTAAAGATTTATATATCTGTAAACTGTAGTAAGTTGTATCTATGAATTATAATCTATCTCTGTGATCTAGACAGACCTTTATCCAACATTCAATAAACCAGAGGCGTAAAAATATCAGAGTAATTGTATTTTATTGCAGTAAAATTAAAAACCATAGACTGTATATAAAGATGGGCGTAGCCCCGGGTGTTGTCACCCATAAATATCTGAGGAGTGGTTAGGAAGCTCAGAGTAAGCTGCTCTACTGTCACTATCTGTCTCCACCTAACTCCCAACTAATCCAAAAATGGGCAAAGAGGTGGGGCATGTGTGGGGGTTCTATTTTCCAAGTAGAACTTTGTGTTTTCAGTCGACCCAACACCTGGATGGCCAATAGAATCATATTTTGTTACAAATATTACATATTACCCCATTGGTAAGTAGCTCATAGCATATGCCTAATTTTTATTTAATGGTTTAATGCTTTAATGATTTGGGTGCGTTGAGTGTTGAATTCTTTAAAAACACAATTTCAAATTGTCACAGGCTCCGATTGATCTTCTCCAATATGGCAACAATTCCACATGGAAGAGAACTCCTGAGGTGAAGTGAGTGTAATTTTTCTGCTTAAATATGAACAAACAAGTTTCTTCAGTAGAAGAAAAGACATGATAGAGACAAGAGTTAGCATTGGGGTGGCTTTCCACCTCTGGATACAGCTGTTGGTGAGTAAAGGAATGAAGTTTGATGCTGAACTCACAATGTTTCTTCTAGACCAGGGGTGGGCAATATTTTTTTTCCAGTGGGTCATACTGACTCTGTTAAAGTAAGTGAAGGGCCACACAATTGGAAATAAAATTTAAACATGAAATATTTAGTGCAGAATTACTTTAAACTACCGGTACATAGATTTGGTGGGCTTGATTGTGTTATTCACTAGCCCTTTTTAAAGAAATACATGATCATACTCATGAATATTACAATTAACAAGTCTTCATCAATCACTTCCACTCGCCTGGTAACGGTCCGACGAGACATGTAGCATGTGGCTTACTTTTTGACTGTCT
Organism: Seriola lalandi dorsalis; assembly: GCF_002814215.2. Lineage (NCBI taxonomy): Eukaryota > Metazoa > Chordata > Actinopteri > Carangiformes > Carangidae > Seriola > Seriola lalandi. Next base: position 1,375,682 of record NW_019525348.1, read on the forward strand.
CTTGTATGGTCGTCTGCTTCACAAAAATATTCTGACGGGCGGTTAAATCAGAGGACAATTTCAGGGCCCTTTGTTCTGTCTCCCGCGACGATAGGTTGGTGGCATAGTTGGCATGCTTGGTCGAAAAATGTCTCTTAATATTATATTCTTTGAAAACAGAAATTGCATTTTGGCATATCAGGCATACAGCCTTTGAACCCACATGAGTAACAAAATATTTCCACTCGGTGTTAAAAACTCGACATTCCGAATCAACTTTTCTCTTTTTCACAGCACTCATCCTGATGATCATCGAACTATGCAAGAGTCAAGGAAGCGCGTTTTCACCCACTCCAAATTAAAATAGCGCCCTCTGTTGCAATCAGATCGTATAGCAGTTCAAACTCATATGCCTCTATAATGCGGGATTTTCTTTTTCTTCTTCTTCTTTTCTCCTCTGTGGATGTCGCGGGCCGGACTGAGACAGCCCACGGCCCGGGTCTGGCCCATGTGTGTTCTAGACTGATAAGTAAACAGCTGTTAATGCTACAGTTAGCTATGTAGTGATAGCAAAACTTAAAAATAGCTCCTTCAACAGCAACCATTAGTATTGCAAATGTAGTTAAACCTTTTCATAGTGGTACATGTTTCAGTTTTTCATCACAGGTAAAGGCAACAACAAAAAAGGAAATTAAATGTTTGTTTGAATGAGAGATGAATAAAAATAAAACTAACACACAGAAAAGGTTTTCTAGCATCAATTCATAATGACTAATGTTTTGCTGAAACATTAAGTCTGATTTGCAAATAACAAAAGTAACAGTGTGACTAACAAAGGTTGTGGCTGATTTCTTCATTTGTTTCCTTCTTGTCTTTAATGCAGCTACATTTAAAAAAAAAAAAAACTGTATACAGTCAGATGCTTTTATCTGCATCCTGTCTGTATTTTCAGGGTGTATTTCCACCACTGTCCATCAGTCAGTGCATGTATGCCAATGAATCTTTTTATGGAAGTGTTTATGCGTCTGGATGTGTATTTTTGCTCTCTCTTTACCCTACTCCCTCTCCCTCTCCCCCTCTCTAATATACATAGCAATGACCCCTGTCTCAGTCATGCCGGCACCATGCTGTGAATTCCATCTAAGCAGAAAAACAAGTGGAGATTGTTATGCAAATGGCTATGTGGTGGGCCTTGTGTGGGAGAAAAAAAAAAAAATGGGCGATGTTTGTATCCTTATGTGTGAGCTGGGAGGCAGCATGAGACAAGAAAAAAGGGAAAAGGGGGAAAGAAGATCCACAGACAGAGAGAGAGAGCAAGAAAGAGGTGAAAATGAAAATAATCAAAAGGGAGAAGAAACAAAAAATGGAGGGGACAGGAAACGGAGTGAAGATGCAGCGAATGCAGGCAGGAAGGCGTAATAAGATGCTGTTTTGAATGTATGTTTACAGGAATAAAACCCGCCACAGGCAGGCAGGCTATACCTTCCGGATATGTTTATCATATGAGGTATCCGCTCTGAAGAGCCAAGAGGAATTTCAGTAACTGTAACTGTGTGTGTGTGTGTGTGTATCATGCAAATGAGTCTCTTTTCGTGGTGTGTTTGTATACCTTTGCATCATATATCAGATGTCTGTTTGTCTGTGTATGTCTTTGGAAATGCTGACTCTCTCTATCTTCCTGTCAACATGTGTACCAGTACATGCACACACACACACACACACACACACACACACACACTAGGAAGAGCTAGGAGTTAATGAAGGGAAATAGCAGGTCAGTTACTGTTTAATTGTCATTGCATTTCATTGGGAACACATCAATCCAGTACTGCTTAACTGAGCAGAAAACAATGGCGTCACACACACACACACACACACACACGCGCGCGCGCATAAATGCATTGAAATTGGTGATAGGCCCAACATGCAGTAGAGAAAGTACATGATCATGGTCTTGTCAACTCCTATAAAATACATTTGTATACTTAATTGTTTTACCAAATACGTTCTGGAGGAAATATGATTGTTGATGTGGATGGCTGCTGAAGAAAAACTTAATCATAATAATGATACAAGACTGGGGCTGCATCCTGTGTCCCACATGTTGTTTAGGCTCAAACATTTGGTAAACATCAGGGAACGATAGTGGTTATGTTGAAATATTAAAAAAAATGAATGGGTGTAAGTGAACACTGAAAACCATAAACAAGGCTGTCTTTCTTTAGAGAGTGAAATAAGACAACTAATACCACTCTCACGCGTTGAATACTAACTCTGTCACTTTTTATTTGAAATTCAAACTACTGTGTGAACATGTGTGGGTGGGGGGGGGGGGGGTCATCTGTATGAATTGAAAATTCAGTATTTAAACACAACAAGCTGTGGCTTGTATTTAACATGACGCGGTGTCCTGTCCTGTCACTCCCAGTAAACTGTTTTATAGTTGTTCTCCTCACTAGTGGAAGATGAAGGAAAATAGCATGACTCCAAACTCTCTTCTTTTTGGATTAGACACCAAACATTAAAAGTTATGAATAATGCTAAGTTTTTCTGCTGACTTTGTAATATGTAACAGGCTTATGGTGGTATTATGCTTCTCCATAGATACATGTAAACATCTCTGCGGTCCTTTGCAGAGAGCGGTGTTGTGGGGTAAGCAGGATAAGCGGGATATGCACACTTTTCCAAATCTCAGCCCAGCTTCCTTCCCAATGCAGTTTACCTGACTCCCTCTTTGCTCCCATCATACTTACTGCGGCCACTGGAGGTTACCTAACAATAAAACGTCACTGTGGTTTAGAAATAAGCTGCCTGCACAGACAACCTGTGGGCTCATATTTTACAGCTCTCTACTTAAAGCCCATAGTCCAACCACACAGGTGAGTTTGGTAATATCACATTATTCCTTGCACAGTTCCACCCACTTAAACAATTATTAAAAAAAATATGGAATAAGTGGGGCCGAAGCACATTGTTTGACGTAATGTCAGGAGTCAGCAGAGATGCACAAACTGAAGTTGCGGAGCTGGAATTGAACCAATAACTTTGCTGTCACAGGTCATGTGTCCAAATCACTCGACCATGAGGAAAACACACTGATTTTATCATTTACTGAGTTCTACATATAATCAGAAAAGTACTGCACTGAATTCAAAGAGCGAATAAACTACTGACCTGTAAAACTTCACCATCACATCACCAGCAAGGTTTTTTTTTCACATATTGAAAGATGTGCTGCAAAATGAATCTCTCCGACCCCTTTACGACAAGTTTTGAACGCTACATTGCAACATTTTGAAGTGTCTGAGATCCAGACACTTTTGGAAGATAATAATTACACTATTCATCATCATAATCATCACCATCATCATCCTCCTTACAATTCCAAGAGGTTTCCCGCACCTGTGGTGCTTGGACCCCGACATACACCTCAGCCTGGAGGTGGGGGTTGCTCCAGCTATGAGGGATGCCTCAGTGTGGACTCTCTTCAGGGCCAGTCATCTTCCACGCATCAGGACTCAGTATTAGCTGTTAATCAGTCAGTTTGGTTTTGTTTTAATTTGTTTTTACCCCCAACTTAAGTTTGAGAGGTGGAGGAATGTGCAATGGGGACACAAAATGCTTCATGACAGAGCATTGTAACCCAATGGGTGCGAATTACATTCACATACAACTATGAATTAGTTGTAAATGACTGTTATTCTTATAAGACGGGCTTGAAATATGTATCTAATGTTTGTGTGTGGATATCCACACCTGTGGTGATGTGTGTCTGTATCTGCTCCTCACTCTCTCTTTGGTTTCTACCCTCTCAAAACTCACAGACACTTTCCCTCCTCACACTGCCTCTTCCACTTCTGCTGTGTTTATCTCTCACACACAAACACGCTCCACTCTCCCACTCCTCACTGTCACTCCTTCTTTCTCAGCCTCTCGTTCTCCTTTCGCTCGCGAGCGCACACACACTTGATCGTTATCCAACAGTGTCATCAATTATTAGGTCTGCTTTATGAAACCCCGGTGCAACTCGCCACCAAACGCTCCCTCTGTGTTGCTATTCATAGTGGACACTGATGGTGCACACTTTTTTTTGTTTTTTGGTTGCTTTGTTTTGAATGAAGGTTGCATCAGTTTACATCAGCAGCAGACACAGTGGCAGGCTGGACCCCCCACCCCCCC
>NW_019525348.1:1379859-1383174 GCF_002814215.2 Seriola lalandi dorsalis
CACACACACACACACACACACACACACGCACACACACGCAACCCCTCCCAGCTCTGAGGACAGTGCTAGCATGAAGAGAGCTGGAGAACAGACCACAGATCACATCACCTCAAATTTACAGTCTTTACACTTCCCTAAATCTAAATGGTGGAATTGATTTGGATGCTAATGGCCTTTTAACCTCATGTGAACACGAGTGAGGTCATCAGGTTGTGAGGCTGCGCTTCCTGTGAGGATTTAAAACCCAAAACTGGCACCGATACCAGCGGCAGCAGGCAGTAGCAAGTGTTTGTGCTGATTCAGGGTTATAAATATCAGTTAACTAAAACTTAAAAGTTGATATTCATACAATATCACATATCTATTCCATCATTTCCAACATTCATTCACTGTATTGATTCAGTTTTAAAGAATCTTTTAAATACAGCACCAAAATGAATAGAACATATTTATACATGTATTTATATTTATATATATTAAATCAATGATAAAATGTAATAAGTTATAGTGCTTCTAGTAGCCACTGAAACCCATTATACATAAGCTATGCATGAGCTATTCTGCATCTATATACAGTAAATCAATCTAGCAAATAATGATATATATTTTTAATAATATTAATCCTATATCATTTTTCAGTTTCTTTTATAGATATGGGACACTTTGATAGATTATTTTTTATATCTGTATTTGCATCTTTCCCACAAAGAGCACTGTCAACTTGGGTTAATGTTTTTATTGATGAAGCATCAATAAAAACATTAACCCCGAAACAAAGTTGACAGCTTTTATTTAGCCCCGAGCAGTTTGTGCAGGTATTCCTTTCAGGCGGCGAACAACCCCAACAACCTTCAGCAGTAAAGTGGGGCAGCCTTTACGCTGGCTGAGAGGCCAAAGTCAACGGGAAAGAAAAAAAAAGTCTGCAAAGCTCTGGCTGTTGCTCATTAAGCTTGTTGCTTTGAGCCCACAGTAATAATAATTGAGTTTATCATCATTTTTTTTTTATCCACTCAGATCTTCTCTCTTCTGCCAATATGAACATGTTCAAATGTGAAACAGGCAAAAAGCTCAACTGGCAGAATTCTCTTTTCCGGGCTGGAAAAATAAAGAAACAAATAAACAAGGTAAAATCTTCTGCATCATCTGTCTTTCATATTAAAATCAATGTTGCATGTATGTTGATAATATATTCAAGGAGGGGTGTTGTAATATTTGGACCCGTGCCAGTGTGATTCCTTACATTTTGACAGCTAGTGTCTGTGACATATGGCTGTGACAGACTGGGAGACACATGAATACGTTCAGTAATTGGTAAAATTTATTTATGACAAATTCATTTTCTTTATGCAACCCAACAAGAAGGTCTTTAAGCTTCAGTAGTGTAGGGAGTGTGTGTGCTGTACTGGTGTTGTCTGGACAAATAAACAAAAGATTAATCCAAAAGCTGCAACTTCAATGACTCACATAGGGATACAACCATTATAGATTTTGATGGTACGATAGGAATAATCACAGTTGCATCATTATTATGCATTAATTCATTTAACAAGACTACTGATATTTTAAATCACATGAGAATTCTTTAAAGATTTTGAAGTGTTATTTATTGCTGCCCTTTGAAACAGAAATAATACAGAAACCAAATAATACAATACAAAATAATATAGAAACTATAATAATACCATAAAAAACCTTTTCATTTATTTTTTAAATTATTATTATAAATATAAGATTACTTTTATTGATCCCCCAGGGGAAAATATTACGAATGTGAGTTATAAATTGTGTTACTGTCATAAACTGTCATCCATGCCTATTTTCTTTTATTAATTTTTAATAATGAATGTAATTTTACATGTGACCTGAGAAAACCCTTTCTATTATTGATTTGTTCCTTTATTTGCAGTTTTAGTAAAAATTAAAGAAAGAAATTGAGAACATCTCTTATATTGTATTATTAATAACTGAAATGCAGTTAATTAAAAGCCACGGTACATGGTCCTAGTGTTAAGTTATTGTTTTACAGCTGGCATATAAACCTACAGAGCCTGGTGTCTATTCAACACAGACGGGAGGAAGCAACATGATGTAACGTTAGATGGTCAGAGGGACTGAAGCTGGTTTATTTCCCGTTTGCACAGTTTCACTGAAAGACCAACGCTCACCGCTACGCCGCCGACTCTAAGCGACACGTTGATATTTAATTCCCCACCAACACAACGTTTCATGAAGTAACTTGCCTCTAATGTAATTTAACTCAGTTGTTAGTATCACCCTCACTCTGGCGTGTAAAGCTGCGTTGCGTCAAGTGTGAAGTGTCAGACCCTTTAGCTGCGACTGTTTTCCGGGAGGTTTTGGTTGACAGGCGAGCCGTGGTCTTGAGTAACTCCCTGCTCATTCTTGGTGTTAGCATAGTTGGCGTAGCCTCCATGTCTCCCTCTTCATTCTCTTGATAAGCGCGGCACTTAAAGTTGGTGCACCGCTGGTGTAACTGTTTTCATTCCGTGCAGGTTGCGCCAAAAATAATGTACCGGCATAATGTCTCTTTTTTGAGTGAGGGTCGCTGCTTCCCTAGACTCGCACTCTGGCCTTGTATAAAACAGGCCCACCCTTGTGGGTGCGTTCAATGCCTTGGCTAGCTCGGCCTTCAGGTCCAGAGCAGAAGGCTGGGCTGGAGACGCAGCACAGAAAACTCAATAAACCAGAGAAAAACAAACAATTAAATGACTGACCGCAATATAGTCATACACTGAAAGCCATAACATGTCAGTCAGCACAACGGCTCCAACTGGCTGAACATGGACTCGAAAATCTGGTGCCAAGACAATTTAGAGGTGGAGCATGTTCCATCCCCCCCTGGTTTGTCCCTCCTCGGACCACTGCTGGTGGTGGGTACTCACCGCCGCTGGGAGCTCTGCACCAGCCTCGCCTTGCTCCGGCACAGTTGTCCGGCTTTAATGATTTGGCCTTAGTCACTCGGGTCTTTACACCTGCCCACTGCCTCTGCATCCAATCCTATGAGACCTGACTGTTCACTTACAGTCTAATACATCACACATGTGCCATTTTTATGAGATAATCGTACGCATCCTTATGTAGATTGATCACCACCAAAACTCTATTGTTTCATATAATAAATTGATTAATTCAGTATTTTTTTTTTTTAAACGCCAGACACCAACTGGTTCCAGCCTTTCAGATATGAGAATGCCGCTTTTGGTTTGTCAGTTATGATAGTATATTGAATGTTTTTGTATTGTGGACTGGTGTTTGAACAAAACACCTTGGACTCTGGGAAACTCTGATCACCACGCT
>NW_019525348.1:1383194-1384358 GCF_002814215.2 Seriola lalandi dorsalis
ACTCGCACTCTGGCCTTGTATAAAACAGGCCCACCCTTGTGGGTGCGTTCAATGCCTTGGCTAGCTCGGCCTTTAGGTCCAGAGCAGAAGGCTGGGCTGGAGACGCAGCACAGAAAACTCAATAAACCAGAGAAAAACAAACAATTAAATGACTGACCGCAATATAGTCATACACTGAAAGCCATAACATGTCAGTCAGCACAACGGCTCCAACTGGCTGAACATGGACTCGAAAATCTGGTGCCAAGACAATAGCAGCAGATCCTTTTACGTCCTGTAAATTTAGAGGTGGAGCATGTTCCATCCCCCCCTGGTTTGTCCCTCCTCGGACCACTGTTCACTTACAGTCTAATACATCACACACGTGCCATTTTTATGAGATAATCGTACGCATCCTTATGTAGATTGATCACCACCAAAACTCTATTGTTTCATATAATAAATTGATTAATTCAGTATTTTTTTTTTTTAAACGCCAGACACCAACTGGTTCCAGCCTTTCAGATATGAGAATGCCGCTTTTGGTTTGTCAGTTATGATAGTATTCTGAATGTTTTTGTATTGTGGACTGGTGTTTGAACAAAACACCTTGGACTCTGGGAAACTCTGATCACCACGCTTCATTTTTTGGCTGACATAGAGAAAAGAATGAATCCATTAATCAATGAATTGTTATGGTTTAAGGATTTTTAGGACCCAAAGTCTTAAACCTACAGGCATAAACGGGAGGAAACACCAGGGGAACTGAACACCGGCAGGAATGAGACTGAGGAACCAATAAGGAGTGAGGGGAACACAGAGACTGAACACACAGCAGCGGAGCAGGTAACGAGACACAGGTGTAACACATTAGGGTGGAGCAGGTAATCACAAAGGTGGGGGAAAACACACTAGGACAGGAAATGCAAACTAGTTTTATCAACTGCAGTAGTTGTTGCAATAAAATCAAATTCTTTATTTTTACATTATAACATGAATTGGAGCTGGTTGATGTTTGAGAGCATGTCTATAAAATCCTTTCTTCGAAAAGAGAGAAAACAACAACTTTAATTATGGCGCGTTGCTAATATTAATAACTTATAAGAGTAATAACAAAAAAAGAAAAAAAAGAGAATCAGATAGAAATGTGTTAACAGACAGAGGAGACAAAGCTGGATAATATAT
>NW_019525348.1:1384378-1385405 GCF_002814215.2 Seriola lalandi dorsalis
ATAGAGAAAAGAATGAATCCATTAATCAATGAATTGTTATGGTTTAAGGATTTTTAGGACCCAAAGGCCGACAATCACAAAGGCTGGTAGGTGCAAAGAGTTAGAGGTAGTTTAATAATCACTAAAGTCTTAAAGCTACAGGCATAAACGGGAGGAAACACCAGGGGAACTGAACACCGGCAGGAATGAGACTGAGGAACCAACAAGGAGTGAGGGGAACACAGAGACTGAACACACAGCAGCGGAGCAGGTAACGAGACACAGGTGTAACACATTAGGGTGGAGCAGGTAATCACAAAGGCGGGGGAAAACACACTAGGACAGGAAATGCAAACTAGTTTTATCAACTGCAGTAGTTGTTGCAATAAAATCAAATTCTTTATTTTTACATTATAACATGAATTGGAGCTGGTTGATGTTTGAGAGCATGTCTATAAAATCCTTTCTTCGAAAAGAGAGAAAACAACAACTTTAATTATGGCGCGTTGCTAATATTAATAACTTATAAGAGTAATAACAAAAAAAGAAAAAAAAGAGAATCAGATAGAAATGTGTTAACAGACAGAGGAGACAAAGCTGGATAATATATTCCCAACAATGTGATGAACACAGTGGCTTGTGGGGGGACTGCAGGAGGAAAAAAAAAAAAAGTTCTATTTTCATTTTCAACCTTCACCAAATTTTCATCATAATTATGTCAATATCCCTCCAAATGCAAACACTTCCAATCCTGACAGAAAGTAATATGGTGAAATGCCATTAAAAATGAGCCCCCCCCCCAACCACAGACACACACACACACACACACACACACACACACACATATGCACACCAATCACCTTCCAACTTGCCCCCGCCCTCCACTCAATAAAACTTTTGGCAGGCCTGAGCTGTTGTAATTGGCAGCCGGCTTGCTGTGCCGATAGACTCCCCTCACTCCTACGGGTCAAGAGTAATTTACTGAGCTGCTAAACGCCACTAGTTTCTCTGTCTTTCTCTCTTTCTAGCCAGTCCAACCCCCCACCCC
>NW_019525348.1:1385425-1395765 GCF_002814215.2 Seriola lalandi dorsalis
ACCCCCGCCTCTTACTTTTTTTTTTCCCCCCGCAGCTTCCTTATTGGAATTCCCATCCAGGCTGTATTACAAGCCGAGATGATGGCTTAATCCCTTGTTAATTAGGAACAACATCTCTAGCAGCTGAGGCTAAAGCGAAGAGCGGCGGAGGCTCCAGAGACGCAAGGGGGCTCTGGCCAAGCTCGCAGCCCAGTCAGGAGAGCCTGGCTCATGCTCAGAGAGCTGGCGAGGAACGGGGGGTTAAGAAGGAGGAGGAGGAGTTGGGGGGGGGGGGGCACTTGGATGTTGCCCTGGATGAGGATTGAAAGGGGCTGCTGCTAATCACCCACTGATGGCTCTTCTAGGCTAATGGGGCCTGGACAACCGGGCAACCGGATGCTCCTTTTGGCCCACTCTACTCACTTCAGCTGGGTCAGGAGGAGGTTTCACCGGGAAGCCTCCATCTTTCTTTTGGCTGGTTGTCAACAAACAAAATGCCTTTTTAAAGGGATTTCTTTGACCGCGCTCAGGTTTCCAGTTTTTTTGTAAAGATGTGTGTGTTTGTGTGTTTTCATTTATATGAATATTTGTACATCACCTTGTCTACTTTTCTTGACAGCTATGGATCATATTCCCCGTGGCACACACAAAGCAAAGACTCGGTCGCACTCAGACAAACAAACAAACTTAATCCCAGTCATAACCGTTTCTACTCTGCGTTTTCTTGTGTTAAATTGTCAGAGGGAGATTTGTAGGTAAATGGAGGAAGAACCAGCGGAGAAAAAGAAGGGAGGACATGGAAAACAAGGGGTGGAAAGGCAAATGAAAAGTGCACCTTTTCACAATTCTTTTTCATGTGACAATAAAAGCCCTGTGTCGGCGTGTAGAGTTCGCAGAGTGCATTATAAATACTTGGTTTGTCGTTTAAGAATGTGGACAGAAAGAAAACATGCAAACGACCGCGATGGAGGAACAAGAAATGCTTAATGTCGTGTCTGAAGGAACGGTTCACCCACTGTTTGGCAGGATGCTTTCATTGTGTTGACACATGTACGGTACAGTGGGAAAACAGGAAGTACACACAGGGCACACCAGCCAATCAGGAATCATGTATGTACCAGGAATCATGTTTAAAATAAAACGTTAACATCAAAATGTTAAAGTAAACCAGGCAAAGCAGCCTATTTGGAGTCCGTCTGTTTTTGGTAAAAAACTGACAGACTATATCATCAGTGCTGTTGTGAATCATAAGGCTGGAGGGTGGCCAACGCTTTAACCCATTAAGCCCTCTAAAACCGAAGTATTGTTTGAACACAACCCTTCTAAAACCTGAGGGTTTTCTGAAAAACTACAGATAGACACATGGAATAAAAAGCATTTGAGAGCTTAAACCTTTAAATTTTATTGTAAATAATTTCCTTTGCCTTGGAAATTGGATATGGCTGGAAAAACAACCACGTTTACCATCATTTTCAGTTCAGTTAAATGTTGATGAACATTAGGGTAAAGGTAATGGCTCGTCAGCCATTGCCTGAGCTGCGACTTTAAAAACTTTTTTTTTTTTGCACAGAAAAAACGAATGAAATTCATTTTCCCCGATGGATTTGGCCTCACAATGCATTTCATCCGTCACATGTCTGTAAAATTTCGAAATCACATAATACGTGCGATATGTCTCCTCCAGACTTTTTGGGTTAAAAAAGAAACTTATATAATACCAATAATTACATTTGCACTTTCCAGGATGTGAGGTTTATTGTACATCATGTAAATGATGATAGTTTTTTAGTGCATTTTTGAAAGACAGACTAAGATTAAAATATTATATATAAATCGAATTGAATTGTTTATTAGAGTGTCCTGCACCTTATCTGGTGCCCGGCCCGAATAAATACATTCAGGTCAATAATTATTCAGCTATGTCATTACAAACTAGATCCTAATTTTGCCTCTCATCTTCTTGCAGTGATGTAAAATATTTAATAACATTTACTCATGGCATGTAATGTGACTAACCTCTTCTTTTCATTTGATGCTATTTGATACTTCAAGGATAATGTACTTTTACCCCATTGCATCCATATAACAGCTATAGTTATAAAGTTAGATTGAAGATTAAGATTTTATACAGAAAACATGTGATCAGTTTGTAAATGAAAAGATTAAACCACCGTACAGTGGTACAGTACAGAAAGTAGGTACGATTATCTCCACCAACTGCATTAAAGTGTAATATACATTTTGATGCCTCAGTAACAATAATCCAATAATAATACATAATAATACAGGACTCAAAGAGGCTAGAATTCTGCAGTAGTTTAACTTCTGATATATATAAAACATTTGGCTGATATTATGTTTGCAATTTTAGCGAAGTAAGATTTTGTACAGAAGATGTTTATTTGTTGTGTTTTCATATAGTGATGTTGCTATTTTTGCTCAAGGAGAATATCTAAATGCTTTTCCTCCTACTTGTAGGTATAACTGCGTAATAGGCCTGTGGACACATGTGACAAAGCATTGCAGTGGTTCACATGAGGGCTTTATGCATATGTATTTTGTCTTTGACTGATTGAAATGGTGACTTGGTTATCATATTCTCTATAGCTCTTCAACTAAAAACACACTGTGAAAATGAACAGAGAGTGAGTGAGGGAGAGAAGGGGAGAAACTACTCTCTGCCCTTGTGGCTCACCCTGTTAAAGTGTCTTTATTAGGAGTCAGGGACTGATCACACTGCTAAGTGACCTGCCAAGGTCAGAGAGAAGGGCAGCTGAGGTAATTAGTATGCTCTTTAGTGCAGCAGGGCTGCATTTGGCTTCAGCAACATTAGTATGCGTCACTGTGGGACTAAGGAGTTCACTAAGCTACACTAGCCATTAGTATGCTCACTTCTCAGTGGAGGATGCTGCGCTGGGCTGCGTTCATCATCAGTCTGCCCCATCCAGGGATGTAGTGGACAGTTAACACAGCAAAGCCCACTTTACCAAGTTTGCTTTTATTTTTGTGGTTCACACACCCACCAGGGTTGTTTGAACAAGGCGGGTGCGCTGTGCAGGAATGCAGAGGAGTCAATGGGCTAACCTAGCTGTTGATCATCAATATTACCTGCAAACTGTAGATGGCTTTTTTCTTTAAAGCTGCACTAATCAATTTATGTCAAATGTGCTCATAGTAGCAGAAAATTATTACTCGACTCTTCAGTTTATCTTAGCTTTATGTAATATGTTTATGTCTTTCAGCACATTATTTATGATTTTATTTTTGCAACACAACTGTTTGGTTCAGACTCACTGCTCTGGTCGAGCTGGTTTCCAGCAGCAGGCAGCTCTTATAAACCCTCTGTTTGACACCTGCCCTGTACCAGATCACAAAGCGACAAAGTTAGCAACTAGCAAGTAAACAAATTGGAGAATTTAGGAAATAAAGAGCCAGATATTCTTCTCAGGAGTTGGTGGAGACCAAAACAGAGCAAGACGACTTCTTCTGTGTTTGCTGGATGTGTTAATCATAGATTCTAAGTAAAGATGGACGTGGCCTCTGTGACATCACCCATAGGTTTCTGAAGAGCGGTTTTGAAGCTCAGATCTTGGCCGAGCCTGACTTCCCCTACCTACCGGCTAATCCAAAAATGGGCAAAGAGGCGGGACTTCGATGCATGCTTATGGCAAGCATACACTCACCCACCTGTCACACAAAGAGGCCACGCCTTTAATTATATATAACTTTAAGCCTTAATAAAATGTAAATAAGTGAGTTATGTAAAAATGCACCCCCTCTACAGAGGTCATGAAGGAGGAAATTAGCTATAGAGACTAAAACAGTTTGTACCAGGCTGTAAACATGTTTATTTCTGCTGTAAAGTTGGACATTTTAACATGGGAGTCTATGGGGATTGACTCTTGTCATTAGAGGAACTGTAGTTTTAGGCACTTCAGTGTTGGGCTAATCTTTCAGCCCCTCGGTGTAAGTAGTCTTTCAGTTTATTTAATGCATTAGCCGTACATCTTGAAAGGCTATAATATATAAAACGTGATTTTAGCTTGTTGTGGAGTTTAACCAGATGAATGCAGCTTTTAATCACAATGTCGTCTTGTATTTAATATATACAAATTCAACACGTTGGTGTGGAGGCTTTAGGGGTGTTGGCAGGTCTACTCAGCTCTATTATAACTTTTTCAAAGAGTAGTAAGTAATCGAGTACTTGATTACAGCTTGCTCATCACTGATTGACTGAGTATCACAAGTAAACAAAGCAGAAATTCATTGATTCATATTTTATGCCCACTGCAGCAGTGTTGGCTGGCATATATGAGGTTCTGAGCCCCCCCGCTACCCTCACCATGCCCCGCCTCTGCAGGGCAAAGCCGGCCTCGTCTCCTGCAGCCATTAATATGCACCTCGTCAGCAGGCCAGCGCCCGGCTCGGCTATGCTAACCATTGTTCCGCCACAATCAAATTAGCCCTGCTGATGAGGCCTGAGCTCTGTGACCTCCACAGGCCCAGTGGCTTCCCAGCCCCAGAAATGACAAAGAAGATCTGAAAGCTTGGGTCTTCAGGGACGGCGGGGGCTCACATACTGATTTCTGATTATGTCGGCTCTTCTTTTATTTATATATTTACCCGCTGGAAGTAATTGAGACGAGGTGTTGACTGCAATATGTGAAACAGATGGCCCCAGCAAGTGACGTGAACTTCCTGTTGATGTCTAACAAAGACAAAGGACTCAGTATGATGTGTGTGTATAATTTTCTTTTTTTTTGCAAGTGTGCTACTTTTGTTTAGTCCCTGCAACCAGCGTACATGTCACGCCTAGACATTGACAGTCAGCTCATCTCTGCTGGTTCCCTCCAGACACCCCCACCCCTATCCACCCACCCGTCCCCTCACGTCCGCATTTGTCTGATTTAGTGTGATCACATGTGAGAACCAACGCCTGCTGCTGTTGTTAATGCACTGCATGCTCCACATAATAGCAGTTCACGCTGCCGATACTCCTACTCTGCTGTGGGAAGAGGGGGTGGGCTTGGGGGGGGGCATGAATCAGGTGGCAACTGGACAAAAAAGAGGTGGGCTATTAGATATGCAGCTTACCAATATTTACAGTCCCAATATAGGCTGATTAATGTTTCATATCCTCTAGGCCACTTCTACCTAGACTCGTCCTGTGTGCACCGACACCACTGAAATACATATGAAGCCTTTTTGTGAAACAAGACTTTATCACTGGGGACTTCTCAAAGCCCGACTGACCTGCAGATTTGATATGGATCAGTGAGGGTTCACCGGGAGAGCGGAACGCAGAGGAACATTGTAAAGAAATCACAATCAGATTGCACAATTACACTCCAGATGACTGCAGATCGGGTGGCAGCTGAATAGTCCATGAAAAGGGGGGGGGGGGGGGGGGGGGGTGGATGAGAGAAAGGGCTGAAGCAGGAGGTTCATGTCCTATAATTTTCAAACATTTTAAAAGTGATACCTTGACAGTTTTAATGTGTTTTCTTTTCCCTCCAGCAGGCACATTTTGGAGGAAAAACTGTCGGCACTCCTACTTATTGGTACTTAACTGAAAATCAGCTCGTTAGAGTCATTAGAATTCTGACCTAATTTGACAAGTGCCAAATGTAGAGAGGGAAAAACAGACTCAGTTTCAGTGTGTCAGTGTATCACCTGAAGACATGTTGCTGATAATCCTGCTCCCTTGTTTGCGCTGCACAAAAAAATAAACATAGGTTATTAGTTATTTTACAATAACTGGAACAAGAAGACCATGACTTGCCTGATTTCCAACCATTATCACAGGGACACATTCAGAAAGATGCAACCACACTGGTCACTGCCTGAGGTCAATAAATAAGTTATGTAGGTTCTCTTTAAAGTTTGAATATGTAACTTTTTCGCAATAAAATTTCTAAAAATGACTAGACCTATGTTACATTATGTTGTTAAGTTGTGTTCTGACATCATCCCAAATATTTCCATAATAATTCTCAAACTTAGAGAAAGCTATCATTTAAATCATAGTAATGTTATGTGTCATTTGGTCAATGATCCTCTATGTGCATGTAGTGGCATTGTGGTCACCTGCCAGAGGCTCAAAATTGACCTTTATCCAGTTTTAAGTCACATTTGTAATATACACTATTTACCCTTTTGTGGTTTTCAACTTTGTATTTTAACCAGATGAAGGATTTTAGTCATCGGACGCTTTATGGGTGTTTCTATCAGTTTTAATTCCCTGGTGTGTTTGTTATGGAGAGGAGGACACCTCTGTGGATAATTCAGCTCCTGGTAAAAACCTCCTGAACATCTGGCTCATAAGTTATCAGAGAAACAATCAAGCAAAAGGTTGATAGCAATCTTGGCTCTTATCCCCTTCCCTGACGTTTTGTGTCTGCAGAATAGTATCAATGAAACAAAGATTTTTAATGTGAAACTACTTTATTCAGTGCTCATAATGGTTATAATCACCTGGTCCATTCGTTTTAGAGGGGAGGACACCTCTGTGGATAATTCGGCTGCGGGTAAAAACCTCCTGAACAACTGACACTGAAAGAATCCAAACCGAGAGAAGCTGACTGCAATAGTGGTGAAGACACCAACTCCCATGACGTGTGTGTTTCACAGTGATGAATGGGTGTTGTAATGCTGATGAAACAAGGTTAACTTTTACTTTCCAATCAAATTTGACAAATCAAATCAAAGCTAAGACATCTAGACATTTTTTGGCCTACAAATTGTCAAATCTCTCCGTCCTGTGAATTGTTGATGATTAAAAGAGCTATAAGTTTTGCTATTGCTACATAGCTAAGGTTAGCATTAAGAGCTTTTTGCTTACTCATTTAGAAGAAATGTGAGTTCAGCATCAAACGTCATTCATTTACTCGCCACAAGCTGTCTCCAGTGGTGGAAAGCAACATCAACATTAACTCGTGTCTCAATAACGTCTTTCCTTATACTGAAGTTAGCATGCTAACCACTTTCTGATAGTGACTCACTGTAGTCCCTAATCTGCCCTGAAGATGTAGTGCTGCTTGAGGGCGTATTATGACCTCTTGTTATATAAGCACACCAATGTCTGAAGCTCTTGTCAAGCGAAAATCCTGCTCCTGGCAAGAAACCACGTACGTTCGGCAGCAGAAAATAACTTCAAATAGCCCCTTTAATCCAACATTATGTCCAGTCTCACTAATGTTTAAAATGAAAAATTCTGAGATGAATATTATTTCAAAATGAATTGAATTTGGTGAACAATGACACACTGGTTTGCTTCTTTGACCAATAGATGAGTTTTCCATTCACAAACAATTGAGGACTTGCAGCTGTGGGGTAGTGATTATTTTTCCACAATATTATAATAGCTCATTTACACGATTTTAAAATAAAGCAGCTTGGTGGAAACCTGTGAAATTATTGTTTAGAGGTGAATTTGTGTGCAATCTGTTTTCTTATTTTAACCATGTGCCACCTTTGATCGACATCTGTCAGCTCTGGCAGCTAACGTGACAATTATTCTGCAGCTAGCACCAGTGATAACGTTAAACGAGGCTATACACAAAGTTAGCTCCACAGGTAGAGAGAGATGACCTGTGTGTATCCAAAAACATTGATCGACACCACGGGCAGACGCTCCCTTCCCACAATTATCGTTAGCATTTTTAAAAACATTTACATGCTGTTTTCCTGCTTTTCAAGTTAAGACCAAAGACTCACTCATCCTGCCAGTGCAAACAGGCTGAGCTTCACTCCTGACAAACTGTGTCAATACAGGATTTAATCAGTATTATTGATCAGCTGCACAGGATCACGAAAAGGGACTCTGCATGCCTGCTTAATTCTTCTTCTCTGGAAAATTATAAGCACAACGTGATCCATTTTCCATCCAAAGACATCAGTTTGCTCCTCCATCAGCTGTCACAGACTCCCACACTGAAACTATTAACACATGTCAAACGCAGAGCGTGCCACAAGTTAGTAATATTCATTAAACAGCCTTTAACACAGTAACACCATGAGCCGTCTTACTTTAAAACTGGCATTGTTTGTGTGAAACCATCGACAGTCTTAATAAAATCCAGAGCTCTGACCAGATCACTGGAGCTAACAGCTAATTCTGCTCTCTGAGCTAACATGCAGACTTGCTTTTTGGAATAACGAACATTTTTGACTTATTACTTTTGCAACTAATGCAATTTTAGGCACAAAAACTACTTTCCATGTTGATCTCTTCAGGAGGTCTCAGTCATTTTGGGTTGTTTTCTTAAAAAATATGATATTCAAATTCAGACGCTGAAAATATAGCGAGAGGTGTCAGTTTTGAGTAACGTGTGCGTATGATGTCAATATGACTATCAGTAGGTCATTTCTCAGTTTGTTTATGCTGGCAAACGCACACGTCATGAAAAATAGGTGAAATGCTGAATCCTCAGATTACGCAACGCAGCTGCAATGTGTGAGACATGTCTTCCCTGCTGGCAGTGCGTCGGCGCTAAGCCGTTAAAAAATGGACACCGAAATGGAAACCAAGACAATTGGCCGCCGCGCAGCCAGTGTGTTCCAGGCTTAAAGCCTATGAGGTGTTTTTACAACAACATTCACTATTTTTCATAACCCTAGTCTGCCCCAGTAGAAACCACACCACAAAAGAGACAGAGACATTTCTGAGTCCATAGTTACAAGTACATCTCTAGAATAAAGTGTGTGAACTTAAAGTATTGTCCAGCGGGCGCAGAAAGCCATGGCGACTGACTTGTGCGAACATGTTTTCCTGTGTGGTAGCCGATAGCTTGCCACCTTAGTTCACCAACTAGCCCTGCGAGTAGACTCATCACTGGAGCGGTCAGTGCCTTTCATAACCATTGCAAAGACGAAATCATTCACAGATCTGCTCTGATATCAGGCACAAAAATGACTTGGCTTTGGTTTCATCATGGTCATGGTTAAAGGAAAACAACACTGACTGTTGCTAAGGTATGACTTTGCACTTTCCTTCAGACGACAGCCACATTCGGTGAACTTTAGCATGCAACGTCCTGGTGTGAGTCCTTTATGGGTAAAAAAATTAAGATTTTATGAGCATCCAATACACGTTAATCAGGCTGTAGTTTCAGGGACCCTTCTTCTGAGACCCTCAGTCTCAGAATCTATTTGGAGACATATGGTTTGCCATCAAAACACAGTGTTCTGACACAGTCTGTCATGGCCTGATTGTGTTCCTCTGCCCTCCGTGTCTTTTGTCGCTCCGGCTTCCTCTATTCTCCTTCTCTTTGTCTTAGCTCACTTTATCTCTCTTTTCTTCGCAGCAGCTGGCTTGAATACTGATGGGGCTCACTCTGGATCTGATTAAGCCCCCACTCAGCAGAATCAGACAGTAGACATAAATATCTGGGGGCACATGAGAGAGAGAGAGAGACGAGTCAGTTAAAGAGGACTGAGCATAGATCAGGTTTCTAACCCTGATGAAAATCGATGCGACTTGACCGGTCGCAGAGTGACTCAACATGTCAGCTTTAAAGAGACCGGCCATTATATCATTAGGGCTAATTTCATCTTCCTCTGCTTGTGTCTCCATTGTTAGTCAGTCATTTAGTGGGGATGCGCATGTAGATGATTCACAACTGTCCATTGTCATCATTTTCAACAAGCTTCAAACACCAACGTGGGAGGCTTTGAAAAGTGAGTCCTTTCTTTGTTTCTGGAGATGATGATGATGATGGTTCCAATTTCCACGTATAAATAAAGGAATTTAAAAGCTGTTGGGTCAACAGTTATGAAGGCAGCTGCTAAGTGACAAAAATGCCAACAGCAAGAAAGAAACAAGTTTTAGTTAACTGCTTTTCTTCTCTAATAAAAAATATTGAGGGATCATTTCATTCAAATCAGTTGTATCTAGCCATGCAGAGAGTGTTGGTTTCATTTGCCCACGAGCTGCAATCACAAAGGATTTTATGCTACTATAAGGAGCCCTTAAATAATTGTATGTTACCATTAGGAGTTCTCTTACATGGTGCTAAAAGTTTTCTAATACTTTATGTGAATCTACTGAAAACATTTCCTAAAGATAGGATAGAACTCCTAAACTAAAAGAAGGGATGGAGTTGACCCTCTTACTTAAACTTTCTCACTATGTCTATGTATACATATGATTTTATGATTTCTTTTAAAGGCTTCATAAAGTATAAAGGTAGATGTCCATGTGTTGTTTGATTATAAAGCAGGTCTAGCTTCTATATTAATACTGTGAAAGTATTAAAGCCTCAGTCCACAGAGAAATGCACACAGCCTGTATTCAGAAACTGAGCCTTAAAACCAGCCGTCAGGACTTCTGGAACTTTGTGATGTCACAACAAAGCAGTCAC
>NW_019525348.1:1395785-1396432 GCF_002814215.2 Seriola lalandi dorsalis
ATTATAAAGCAGGTCTAGCTTCTATATTAATACTGTGAAAGTATTAAAGCCTCAGTCCACAGAGAAATGCACACAGCCTGTATTCAGAAACTGAGCCTTAAAACCAGCCGTCAGGACTTCTGGAACTTTGTGATGTCACAACAAAGCAGTCACCGACCTCAGCCATGCCCCAAGCCCCGCCCACCTGGACCCACCATCCAACCTTGCAGGATTTGGTTTACCTGAAATCTGCTATATTTTTATGCAATCACTCAGAAAACAATCAGAAGTGAGGCTCAGAGCCTCCTCTCTTCTGATTGGCTCACTGACCTGTTGTTATTACAGCCCCAAAGAGAAGCCTGAGAGAGGAGATTTAAAACTACATTGAGATGGTTACAATATATCTTCTTATGGATCAACACTTACAATAAAACACAGGAGAAGAGGAAAATATGGGACCTTTAATGTGCACGTCATAAATTGTCAGAAAAGTAGAATCTGAGGAGTTGCATTATTGTGTGGTTTTCAGGGGTTTTAATGACTTCAGCTTCCCCCGTCTCACTCCTCATACACCCAGGTGAGTAAATGGAACTTCACTGTGTTGAAAAATGATGATGATTTTAAAATTTCATTCACAATATCTCTTTCTAGAATCAGTGTTCTTGTTG
>NW_019525348.1:1396482-1402830 GCF_002814215.2 Seriola lalandi dorsalis
AGAGGAAAATATGGGACCTTTAATGTGCACGTCATAAATTGTCAGAAAAGTAGAATCTGAGGAGTTGCATTATTGTGTGGTTTTCAGGGGTTTTAATGACTTCAGCTTCCCCCGTCTCACTCCTCATACACCCAGGTGAGTAAATGGAACTTCACTGTGTTGAAAAATGATGATGATTTTAAAATTTCATTCACAATATCTCTTTCTAGAATCAGTGTTCTTGTTGTTCTAGATCAGTGGTTCTCAAAAATGTTCCCCATCTAATAAGATTTTAGCTTTTAGATGTCCTACTACAGAGAGTGTTTGAAACCCATGACCAGAATAGTCATACATCCTGCTGTTGTCCTGCCAATGGCTGTAATTACCGTGTAAATAAGTGACTCCCCTTTTTGTGGGGGACCCCCTGGAACCTCCTCAAGAACCGCTGGGGGACAATAAACTGGAACTACTCTAAAACAGTTTAGACTGTGGATTATTTCTGTGGTTCTCAGAGTCTTTAAGACAGTCTATGGACTTGCTATAATATTTACTAATCATACACCTCAGCTGATGTAGACCCAAAGTTACTGTTAGAAAGCAAGCTAAAAATAGAACATACTAGGAATCTCGTATCTCTATGGTTTCCTTACTAAAATATGTATAAATGTCACCCAGCTGCAAAATATGTCCATCAATTCATTCATATTCTACAACATGTTGTCCTCAAAACAAGTGGAGTACTCAGCCGGAGGGAGAGATAAGTGCACTGTTTCATGTTGTTGAGTAATTTCAATCTTGGGCGGGCTCCCTCTCTTCTTTTATTCTTTTAGCAATTCTGAAATATCTCCACTAGAGGCTCCCTGCTGAATATAACACACACCAACACACACACACACACACACACACACACAGACACAAACACATTCACTCTCCCCGTGGCCACACACACGCTCCACATACTCCCTCATGCTGTTCGTTTCAAACACACTCCTACGGAGCAGGGACCAGGGTGGATTGCTATTTGGCATTGCAGGGCATTAGCCGCTGATGTCTTAACACTTGTAAATGAACCCTCCACCCCTCCTAATCTGTCACTTTAATGCACTATAGATTTTAATTCAGCCTCTGTAGTATCACATTCTCAATAATAATCATCAAGCCGACGCTGTTGTCCCCTCCTGCAGAAATTAAATCTCGCCGCTGAGTGCACAACTAATAAAAGATGTTGCCGGAGGAAATAAAAAAATAAATATGATGAATCATAAGCAGCAGGGATTTGTATTCAGATACGAAAGACAATTACACAAAGAATTTGAATTTATCAGCCGCTTCGCCTCTCAAAGGCTCAATAACAGGCCACCACCGCCGGGCGCTGGGAGCTGCATGCTCACACACACACACATACGTGCGCACACACACACACACACACACACACACACACACACATTTTTCAATCTAAGGGACATCTGTGCACACAGTGTACAAACAAATACACTCTTGTATATTATGCATACAGTATCTACACACACAGGCTCTCGCTCTTGCACCCTGTGAAACACACATTTCTGCACACACACACACACACACACACACACACACATACACATGCTACAAAAAAAGATCTTCTGCATTTAAAATGTATGTGCTTGATGCTGAATAATATTACTTGGAAGTATTCTTTAACTTCTATAGAGCTGCTGTTTTTACCACTTCACCAACATTTTACCACTTCAAAAATATTAGCCTCTGCGTGGTGTGTGTGCTTATCTTGTATTGTATTTGTGTGTGTGCTAGCATGTGCTATTATTTCTATTGCACTCGAGGTCTAATGAAGCACCTGACTCCTTTAAGTTAGAATAATCAGTTTTAGAGGATTTTTTATAACCATGAAGAGCTTAACATCAGATGCTGCTTTTAGACCAAATAGTTCCTGATACTCTGGAACTAAATCAGAACCTAGAGGTTTGCACTTTCCTGTTTACATTTCCACTGTTTAAATTAGAGTGGTAATGGAATGAAAATGGAATCAATGGATCCTATTGTTCTTGATTGTGCCGTGACTCTGATGCTTGAGTTAGATGTAATGAATGGAAATAAAAGGAGACTTGCAAAAGTACAGAATGAGACTACAAACCTACTGTACACTTTATGCCGAGCACCGAACAACAGACACACACACACTTGCTGACTAGCTGGTGAACACAGTGGAGCGGCAGGAGTTGGTGGAGATCAAAAACAGGCCTAAAAGAGAGGGATTACTAGACTTACTTAGATAGTTACAAATGAATCAATGAATGTGTGAGCGTATCAGGCAACTAACTGCTAACAAGTTTGTCCTATCAAATCTTGTTTCTGCTGCCTCCACATGGCCATAAAACATCAAACGTCAAAAATCTTGGGCCATCCCGGAAAAGAGCACTGTCGTCACGGCTTAATGTTTTGGGCAAGACTTGACTTCCTGTAAAAGACTGGGACCACAGGTCGTCTGTGCATATTAAACATCCATCCATCCATCCATTTTCTTCCGCTTATCCTCTAGTAGGGTCGCAGGGGGTTGAGCCTATCCCCGCATCTTTTCGGGAGAGAGGCGGGGTACACCCTGGACAGGTCCATATTAAACATATTATGACCTTTTGTTACGGTTTGTTATTAGGCGACATCTAGTGGTCGTAGTAATTACGACAGGAGGGGAAAGTCTGGTGACATATGGGCTATAAAAAGAGACAAAGTCCGTGTCAGGAGGAGGTTGTGGTGGATGAATGTGTCAACAAAACACAGGTGTTCCATTCCTATGTGAAATCAGTAGTTTATGTCATTCTGACAGTTCAGCAAATTTAACCACATTGTTATTATTGTAACCATGACAACAAAGATTGTCAAATGTTGGGGAAGTACTTATTTTAACCAAAATCACAATTTTTTTCCTAAACCTAACCAAGCCATGGGCGTCAGTATAGTAACCATGGCAACGAAGGTAGGTACACTGCTCTCAGTACAGCACGCTTGTTTATTATTATTATAACCATGACAACCAAGGTCTGGTACACCTGCTGCCATAGGGGGCGCTATTTCAGGAGACACTCATATGTCCGTCCAGGGGGGTTGACAAAAACCCACCCGTGTGGTTCGTTGGAGGAGTGTACTGGATGACTGAGGGACTAAACGGAAAGTATGGTCTCTTCAGTCGAAATGCAGATACAGTTACTGAGTCCCTGAAATGTTCCACAGCTAACACTGAAAACTGCATTTGCAAAAAAAGTCAACAGCAGAAACAATGTGTCAGTTATTCTGGATAATCCTCACAACGCACAGTAAATGGTTTTCATGGGGACTATTTTCTCCTTAGAAAGTAGTTCTCGAAGAAGGATTCCTCAAGGCGTGGACTAGTAACAGCAAAACTTCAAGGAGAAAATATGTGTTATTTGTGTGTGATTTGCGCAAAACAAACTTTTAATACACTGATTAGATGGAAA
The DNA here is from genome assembly GCF_002814215.2 of Seriola lalandi dorsalis. Lineage (NCBI taxonomy): Eukaryota > Metazoa > Chordata > Actinopteri > Carangiformes > Carangidae > Seriola > Seriola lalandi. The sequence continues at coordinate 1,399,935 of NW_019525348.1, forward strand.
AAAAACAAACGACTATGAGGAAAATAATATAAACAAAAAACAAGACCAAAATACTCAACGTCCTCTTTAATTAGCTGCTCTAATTGTTTATAAAAAGACTGACAAAACCTCTCATTAACACATAAACTTTGATAGCTGATGTGTGACTCGACGTTCAGAGACTTTCAGTCTATAGTGAACCACAGTGTCTTGGCAGCACTAATATAAGACATGATGACAGCTGAGGAATTACCTGGCCACGCTATTGTCACAACATTCACTCAACAATATTGGGCTCAGCTGTGTTGTGACTTAACTGTGAAACATGTGAGCACAGACAGTAAGTGAAGCATGAGAGTATGTTACGTGTTGTCAAACTACCTAACGGACCAGATGTCCTTTAAATGACAGGAATATATGGAAAAGGTGAAGACATTTGGCTGTGGGGGGAGAAGCATGGAAGAAATATTTTCAGAATAAATCTGCTCATGTGTTTCTTGGAAATTCATCTTAGTATAAAAGCCTTTTCACAAATCTTCACAACTCCAAGTAGGCAGAAAAAATCTAGTAAAATTCCCCAGGAACTGAATTGTCTCTTAAAGTGGGGAGGAAATTTCCAACAAAACTAAAGTTTTAAGTGCTTTGAGAGCTCATTTTTTATCTAGGAATTTCTTTGCGTACTTTGTAAGAAGTACAGGCAGCGTTGATCACTGTGATGTGAGACCAACCAGCTTCCACTCAGCAGCAGCGCTTCACACCATAAATCTGCCGGACAAATGTCTCCCCGGATAGCTCACACCTAACCCCTTGTCATCCTTCTTCTCTCCTCGCCAGCTCCTCCCTTCTCCTCTCCTCTCTCCTCCTGGCCTCTGTCACCCCTCTTTCCTCTCCTCTGGCTGGCTAGTTGACAGTTGGAGTCAGCCGGGGTCACCTCCTCCACTTCCCATGGGTTTGAAGGGTGCAGCTCTGGAGCTGGAATGCCCCACGCCCCAGCGGCTCCCTGACTTGCCCCCAGTGAGAAGGGAGTGAAGTGCCGGGAAGTGTGGGTCGCTCTGCTGGGAGAGCGGGCTGCAGGTCTGGAGGTTTGGCCCCGGACCGGTGCTCCTCCTGCAGTGAGACCAGGCCAGACAACGCCTGCCAGGCGCTGACTTGACCTCCTCAAACTGATGTGGCACAAGCTGGCAGAGCGGTCACTGTTGCCACTGAGTTTGGATGGAAAAACGATCTCTGGCCCTTTCTCGCTTGCTCACTGAGCACTTCCTCCTTTGTTCTTATGACATGCATTTTCTTTTTCCTACATTTTATTACCGAGTCTCCTACTACAACTCTTAAGCTCGATCCTTTGACAAAATGAATATAATCATGTATTAAATAGATGCTGTATCCTATGTCTCCTTATATCTATGTAAATCAGTATAGTCAGTATTGTTTTCATTTTAATTAGCTTTGTCTAGGTAGTGTAGTTTAAAAGCACAGCATAGATTCCAGGAAGTTGTCAATGCCAGCTCTCGACGACAACAGCTGATTTCATCCTTAAATCTTCTTTAATCCTTTAAAAGCAGCAGACAGTTCAATGAGCTGAGAGAAGTCCAGGACTTTAAGGACTTTTTTTTTGTAACTTTTAGTATACAGGACATAATTGATTGTATAGCCTCCAGAATAGAGACTGTCCACCTGTACAACAAGTTATTGTTAGGAAACCTCTAGTGGATGCGGTATTTATGACCATTTGAAACCAATAATCATAATTGTTTGTTTAATCCATGACTGTTCCACAACTTTAACCATTTTTATTACTGTAACCATGACAACGACTCTTATTTAACATACTTATTTTAACCCAAACCACAATCCTTCCCTACACTAAGTAGTTTTTGTGCCTAAACCGGACCAAGCTGTGTTTATCATTATAACCATGATGATGGAAGTCCATAATGCCGAAGCTGGTACATTCTGTAACCATGATGACAAAGGTATACACCTTGCTGGAGGGGCACTATTATAGGTCGGAGCAGAGGGTCAGAACAAACGACCTGTATGGTCATTCAGGTTGGAGAACTTGTTGCCCAAATATGCTTTTAACTGCAGATGATGTTAAATTTCATAACATGAATTTATTTGGATAATCCAGAAGACATGTGGTTTTAAGTAAAAAAAGTCAAATGATATAAACTTCAGTCTGTAACAGGTCAGGATTGCACACAAAACTCAGAAGGTTAGATTGCTCTTGAAGAAAAAATGGAGACTGCAGATGTAAGATACTTGTTCCTTCTGCTGTCAGACAACTACAGGTATTTAACTGACTTTAGATAACCAACTCAAGACTTTCTACAATAAGTGAATGATCTGATGGTAAGAATCGGCCATTAATCTAAACAGTACAGTGAGAGTCGGCTAACAAGCAGTGTTGAGCAAGTTACTTGAAAACTGTAATCAGTTAGTTACCAATTACGCATTGAACTGAAGTGAAAAAGTAAGAATGTTACTATACTTACAACACCAGTAACTGGCTACAATACTCATATTCTTAGTTTTGTTACTGCAGCTCTGAACCTCTCACAGCCACATGACACGGCTTCTGTATTTACTACATTTATAGAAGACATAGAAAATGAGACATTGTTGTTTAATTAAATTGAGAATGAGAGTTACATCCCTCCTGTTGGTCCTCTCAACACAGTTTCTCTCCATCTCCAGCCTCTGCACCACTGTTTCTACTGAAGGCAGAGACTCAGCTGATACAGTGTGACACCTCAGCCTGACTCCTGGTAGGACAGCAAAGACATCACTAAGTAATGTGTTACTGTCCAACTCTGCTATCAAGCCCTGAAAATTGCTCTGTGAGAGGCGGTGTGAGCCGGTGGACATAGAAGCGAACAAATCCAGTGACAAGTTGGAGAGCACTTTTTCTCCCCCC